>NC_041385.1:319882855-319899976 GCF_002162155.2 Triticum dicoccoides | reverse complement strand
CGGCAATCGTACGGGCCTTCATGAAGTGTTTCCACGGCGTCATCTTTTCCAGAAGGGGGTGCGGGAATTGGGATCGGTATTTGTGGATTCGGGGGTTGCCGGCACTCTATCAGACGAGCCGGCGAAGCATAAGAGGAAGACTTAAATAGACCCAGAAATTTTCATCTCAAATGATTCCTACAAAACAACTGTGTGTGATGTTGTAGATATTTTTTATTAGCTGTGAAAGAAAAATTTGGAGTAAAGTGGCAACAGATGGTGTTTTAAATGTACGACAAAATTTGTAGTACTAATACAACTGTCATGTCAAATTTTGGAAAATTTCAGGGGTCATTTGACCTTTTAAGTCATTTAAGTGATTTTATAGCCATTTATTGACCGTAATTCAAATTTGAACTACATGTACATGTAGCAGCAAACCAAAACGGTTTGAAAGGTCATATTCTGTGTACTTTTGTGCGATTTATTTCCACGTGCAGTAAATTGGAAGGAATTTTCAAACATATTGGTCTAACGGCTATGACACAATTAAGCATGGAGTGCCATGGCATTTAAATTCCAAAAAATAAAAAACATGAAACCTTGCTTGATGTAATGTCATACCACCAAGATGATGTGGTACAAACATTGGCCTGTTTGACGAAAGTTTAGACACACACCCCTCACAAACCGGAGCAACTCACCAGAAGGCTCATGGTTTCAAGAGGGAACAATGCATGTTCAGTGACGAACAGCAGATAGCTTCCTCTTACGGCCTTAAAAAAGTTTCTACGTGTAATGTGCACTAATACAACTGTCATGTGAAAAATTGCAAAATTTCAGGGGTCATTTGACCTTTTGAAGACATTTAAGTGATTTTCTAGCCATTTAATGACCGTAATTCAAATTTGAACTAGATGTACATGCAACGGCTAACCATAACGGTTTGGAAAACCATGTTTGTGTACTTGTGTGCGAGTTAATGCCATGTGCTGTAAATTAGAAGGAATTTTCAAACATATTGGTCTCACGGCATGGACACAGAGTGCCATGGCATTTTAATTTCAAAAACTAAAAAAATGATCAGAAAAACATGAAACCTTGCTTGATGTAATGTCATGCCAACAAAATTATGTGGTAAAAAAATTGGCCTGTTTGACGAAAGTTTGGACACACACCCTTCACAAACTGGAGCAACTCACTAGAAGGCTCGTGGTCCGAGAAGGGAACAATACATGTTTGATGACGAACGGCAGATAGCTTCCTCTTATGGCCTTCAATTTTTTTCTACGTGTAACGTGCACTAATACAATTGTCATGTGAAAATTTCGAAAAATTTAGGGGTCATATGACCATTTGAAGACGTTTAAGTGATTTTCTAGCAATTTAATGACCGTAATTCAACTTTGAACTACATCTATATGCAACGGCTAACCATAACGGTTTGAAAAATCTTATTTGTGCACTTGTGTGCGAGTTAAAAGATCATCACACGATGTAAATATCTGGTGTTCAAAAAACAAAATGTAAATTTTGGCAAGACAACTGGCCCCACACGATTGGCACTCTATTTCACGCCTCGAGGTCTGGAAGGTGAGTGGCGGGCTTTATTAATACGACATGGTTCTGCATTGGGAACCGTTAGCTATTATGTTCACACCCGGATTTTGCTGTGGGAATCGTGTGTAATTCGCACTACAGTACTCGTAAATTCTAGCGACCGGTGTGTGTACTATTCCTATCGATATTGATTCCGGCCGCCAATAAATACTACCTTGCTCACGTCATCCCTCCTGCATTCTTATCAAGATCCCCCTTCCTCGCCCTCTCTCTCTCTCTCAAATCTCTACCATGGCGCTGCCAGTCTGCCGACGCACCGACGAGGAGTCGCCACCCCCGAGGACGCTCACTCGAAGAGCAGCGACGAGGACACCTACGCGCCGCCGGACGAGGTTGCGCCAGACCCCCCAATTTTGGATTGGTTTTGGGGCCAGTACAATCTTTGTCTTCGGAAGTCGCTACCGCCGGCTCAGAAAGCCAGGCAAGTGGCTTTCAAGAACGACATGGCGGAGGAGGATGCCAGGTACCAGGCGACCTGTGAAGCCCGTGATGCCGCCTGGAAAAAGGAGGCGGTGGAGCTTTGGGGGCTGGCGAGGAAGGCCATGGTGCTAGGTGCCTCGTCACTGCGTGAAGCTGGGCCGATAAGCTCCAGCATGTCACCGACGAGGAGCTAGGTGCCTAACAAAATGGCAAGATCGTTCGTGCACGTCCACCAGGAAGAGGCAGATCGACACTTCAAGCGCTTCGAGGCGGAGGAGGCGGAGTACTGCCTCCGCTCTGGGAAGACACCACACACCAGGGATCTGCTGGCGAGGGGCTACTGGAGTACTGGCCCCAGGAGGGATTATTAGTTTTAGTATTGTTCGTTTTCAGTTTTGATGCATTGTACCTAGTAGTTAAGTATCATCACGTATATGTGATGATATTATATATATTCTGTGATGAACTAATGAACAATTAATATTATTTATATTATGAATTCCATTTTTTATCTATTTTTGTATACTAGTTTGAATCTATCTGTTATCATCCACATATACAGAATGGAAAGCGTGCAAACACACATTGAAAAAGAACATATAAGAACGAAAAACAAAGTACACACATTGAAACAGAGCAATAGTATGATTGATGAGAATACATAGCTATCCACGTCGAAATGACTCAACAAAATAAAACACGTCCATGAGACTATGACCAGCAGCCCTTGCCTATGATAGCTCTTGGCTCTGCCTAAACTCGTGCAGGCGTTCGTCCAAGCGATCGACACACTCGCGGTACATCTGGAGCGCGGTCTCGAGCTCCAAGTTGGCGATATCATAGGATATCACCACCTCGAGGATGCGACGGCCATGTTCATCTACTGCACCCATGTGGATACCTGGGCCAAGGAGGTGGTCGAGCCTACAGACCAGCGTGTTGGCATCGAGCGGGCCGCGAACAAGGCGAACGACGCCACCCATGCGAACGACATGGCGGGCGTCCGGTGCAAGTACGGCCGGCCGGCCTTTGCTGCAAGTACAATGCAGAGGGCATGTGCCCACTCCTCGCGAGGAATGGGGGTACTGACGGGACATGTACCCAACTATGACACCCTATCAACAGTAGGCAAGCACCGATGGATCCGCTCTTGCTACGCAACACGTCGCGCCTCTCGCTCTACGGCGCTCCAACGGTCTCGTCGTATGGCAAGCTATAGCCTATCGACGCAGACGCGCCTAGATTGCTCTACGGCGCGCCATCGATCATGTTGTGTGGCGAGCTGCAGCCTCTCGGCACTGACATGCCTATCTTGATCCGCGGTACTGAAGTGCCATGCACCAACGGTCTACTCAACCCTAGAGATGACATGCATCACGACGTCGTCCATCACGTTGCCGGGGAATGCTGCGGCCTCGATGGGCCGTGGCACCTCCTGGTTTTCCTCATTGCCGAGGTTGATGGCAGAGGCGGTGCTTTGGTGCATTGGCATGCTTGGAAAAGGTGGATGTGCTACAAGATGCGCTTGTTGCCTCCGTGCATCGTGCCACGCCTAGGTTTATGTGCAATATGACTGGGTGGTAGGAAACATGTGAGGAAATGGCGGGAAGCTGTGGTGTGTTCATAGAGCTCCATCAATTAATGGAAACTTAGTATATATGGAACATCAAGCTTGCACAAGAATTAGATGATGATGAGATGAACACAGACCACACTAGGGAACCAGTTGGGGATGAATTCCTCAATCGCAAACGATTGTACACTAGCAAGAATTTTCCCACAACACACACGACTTATTCCATCACAAACAGGTCGGATGGATCAACTGTATGCCACATATACACATTGTCAAAAAGTAATGCGGTAGACCTTCTTTAACATTATGTTAAAAATAAAATAAAAATAAAAATATAGGACCTCGAGGTTAAATTGGCTGAGGGAATGGGTTATTTCGGTCATTTGACCAAAATGACCCATCCTATCAGTAAATTTAACATCAACACAACTTCCCATCCAGTCACCTAGCTGATGGCTACTCCAGCCCGAGCACACTTAACTTGAGAGTTCTCTTAGATGAGCTACTGGTGGAACAGCTAGTCTAGGATGCCTCTTCGCATCCTTATGGCCTATCCCGATGACCTCCCGTCCCCCAATGGCCAATAGATGTTGTGTAGACAGAGCATATCAAATATGTCTTATTAGAAGCAATCGTTTGTGTTATTATCGGTCTTCACACAAATTTCTAATTACAGACCAGTTTGCCGTGTATCACACACATCTTGTTATATCAAACCGTTTCTGTTCTCTTATCTCAACGCAAATAGTTCATCCGAGTGAACCACATGTCGTATATCCCAGACACCTTGATCTGCCTGACCGTTTCTTTTCTGTTTCCTAATCACAAACAGTTTATCCGAGTGAACCGTATGATGTATATCGCACACACCTTCATCTTGCTGCCCGTTTCTTTTGTACCTCCTAATCGCAAACGGTTAATTGAACTGAACTATATTCCCTGCATCACACACGGAACCAAAATCTGAACCGTGCTTGATGCATCCGTCATCACAAATGTTTTGCACCTTTTTTGACGGTTTTTTACACCACCGTTTGCAATTATTGCATCGCAGACAGTTTCATCGAAGGGTCTCGAATCGTAGTGTCGTGTTAGCAGCATCCTGCGGTAGTGAGACGACATGGCAATAAGATATAGGATAGTTCCTGGCTCTACTACTCTTGGATCGGAGAGAAGGGATTACCTAGGTACATGATCAGGGTCCGATCGTGATAGATCGTGGCACCTTGTTGCCCTTCAATTGTACCATGGGTAACGGCTCCTAAGATAGTACGTCCCAACTGGGTGTCATCGGCTACAAGGTTCCATGTTTGATCAAATGCCCCATGCACATCAATGATTGGCGATCTAATTTTGATTGGGGGATGACTTTGCCATGCATAATCGTGCAAACAAGGCGGAATTCATAGAAACTGGATGAAAATCATTACATTTCGAAAAATTTCCATATAAACTGGACGAGATACATTATAGTTTTCATACAAACCAGAGTAAAACCTACTCTGAACAAGTTGCAACTGTAATGTGGGCGGCTGACGGATGACGACCAGCCGTGATGTTGCTTGAGGCTAGTCATAGTGGGGAGTATCATATACAATATAATAGTACATGATACTAGTGTATGATATACAACTTTTATAGTGCATAGTATCATAGAGTAGTATCATAGATGATCATATTTATTGCCATGCATGACACCCTATCTCTTCTTTAGTTCCCTACCACATCACCATGTATGCTATTCCAGAGTGTATGTACCAGCTAAGTTACCACCACTATCGCTAGCCTCGACGCGGAGCAGTCGCGTGCACCGGGGAGCGGCGCTCTCTCGGCCGTCGCGCTACTTCAAAGCCGATGCCAGTGAGAGGTCGCATCCGCTTTGGCTAGGCATTAATGCGGCACTAATGCTCTAGGGCGGCGCTAACCGTTTCAGGCAAGAAGCGCGCGCCAGCAAGGGAGGGGGTTTGGGTCAGCTAGGCGATCGGATGTGGGTGTGGTGGTGGTATTGATTTTGTAACATTTCAGGTGTAGTACTGGTAGTTTGCAAAACTAATCAATTATTGCCCTCAGTATCCTAAAAAATTATGGTAAAAATGATACTTGCAATGCATGCATGCGTGACCAATATAAATTACTAATAAAAAACTACTACATGCGCACAAAGATTTAATGCACATTGTAATCTCAACATGTGAAGGGGAGCTCTAAATTTGAATTTGAAATTTATAAAAGGGAAAAATTCAAAACTTAGAAAGGAGCAAAGCGTCTTCGTACTCGTACAACAACAAATTGTCCGCAGACAGCATGGTCCACCTTTGACCGCCATGTGCAGGGTTCGTGAAGGCAATCGCGATGTCGAACACCGTGATGAGAGTGTAATTTTGGTTGGAGGACGACCTTATCAGGGCTGTCGGGATTACTATCTTCTTCAATCTCACCATGGTCCCGTCATACGAATTCAGGTGATGGCCCATTGCACGGCTGATCGCAATGTTAGACAAAGGTTCTATGGGAACGGTGTGACCGTTGTAAATGTTATGCAAACTGATGTTGGTACCCTCCTGTACATATGGAAGCCAATCTCCACTGGCACCAAGTCTAACCTGTGAAACAGTGGGAAGTAGGGGAATTAGGAAATGGACACGGAAGTAGTTTTAGAATGCATTTATACGTGATAAAACTCTTCACTAACCTTCTCATTGGACAAAATCCGAGTGCCCCTCAACGTCGGCATCTCAAGGGGCATCAACTTGCAACTACAGCAACACCGCGCTGGAGAGACCCCCAAGGAACATCCTCGTCCTCGAGGACGCATGGCAGACCAACTAGCATGGCCTTCTCCCACCCATATATACGCACCCCCTTAAAATATTTGGTGCAAGTACCGCAAAGTGTTGCAGATGTGAGGAAGTCGAAGCGACTTACGATTTGTCCCAAAGGATCGTCATCCAAGGTCTCCCAACCTCGATGAGGACGAGAAGCAACACCGCCTTGCGAATCCATGACAATGGCAACCAACTGCCTTATGCCTTGTGGAGCTGTTTTACACGAGAGGAGACGGTAACTGCAGGGCTTCAACCCTTCAGAAAGGATGTTTTGTGGGCGCGCTCTAGTGCAGTTTATATTTGAGACTAGCAAGAGGCCCATGCGTTTCACGGAACATCAAGAGGAATTTATAGGAGTTGTTTGTTTTTTATAAGAGGAGAGATAGAGATTACGGAGCTGGTGGGCGGTTCGCTGTATGGTACGTTCGCATCCATCCACTAGCCTGGAATTAAAGCACGCACGACATTTACTAGGATTAGTTGTTTTCTGGGCGCATGGACCAACGCGGACTAGGATACCTCGTCGCCCTTTTTTGAGAACGCCTTCAACAAGTACGTGCCTGACATGCGTGCATGCAAATCTTGTTGACTAAACCGTGCGAGGCCGAGCTGTAGGCTGTCGAACTACAGCCAACATGTTGCAGCCATGTCATCCACACGCAACCTAAAGGCCAGTTCATACTCCGCTGGACTATACTATACTACTATGCATTATTTGGGACGAATCTTCCTTGGAGCTCGTGCTGCAGCTGGCGTACTCCACAACCCGCTTCCGTTCTCCTTCCTCTTCCACCGCCCGTGCACGTCCGCTGGAAACGATCGGTCAACCCTTATATAGGAGTGCTAGGACAAAAATATGTATGCATGACCACTAAAATTTCCTTTCTCTTATCTCTATGAAATAAATGTGGTGTGAACCTCAAAGCCCATTAAGTCTGAGTATAACGGAAATCGCCATCCTTCTCCAGATCCGCTTTGCCGACATCGTCATCCTCCTGTTCGGGCTCCGCATCATCGTTCTCATCCTCCGGCTCCACGTGCTGCTCCACCTCCAATGCCTCCTCATCCGTCTCCGGCTAGTCAAGACTTCGGAGGCTGGGCGGCTACGATCCGAGCTTCACGCCGCCTCCAGCTGCTCAAAGCGCTGCCCCGGCAGGAGCATGGCATATGTCATTACCTTTGGCCGGGGCAAGGCTATCGGTAGATGGCGATCAGATAAGAGGTGGCGGGAGGGGAATGAATGCAACTACTATTTGGGTTCGCCGTCTGGCTTAAAAAAATGCGCACCATCATGTGTACCCGCGGGTGCACAAATTGTAACATACGTGTCTTCTTAGGGGGCATCACGTAACCGATATGTGTGTGAGATTTTGGGAGACAGAGTGCATGTGTGCGAATCTCCTCTTCGGACATGTACTCCACCTTTTGCATCGGGATATAAGTATAATGGTATTACACTTTAGCTTGTGATTTACGTTGCCATGTTAACGTGGTTGTGTAAAAAAATGTCACTTCCTGCAAGTGATTTGCGTTATATAATGATGAGTTGTTTGCTAACTACTAAAATAAAGTGGAATTTTTCCATGTTATATAAGTAAATTAAGGTATTGTTTATCATATGGGTAAGGTTGGACGAAGGGTGGCAGGAGCAAATGCGTGCACTACAAAAAAAAGACACATCCGTGACATTTTGGGCCGAACAATTTTTTTTTCTATCATGCTTATGACACTTCTATGATGATAATTGTGACGAAACCCGGTATCATCATAGATGTGGTGGGCTCCTACTTTTATGACAAAAAATCATGACAAAAATGGGCTTTTCGTCAAGGGCGAGCTGGAGATGCAGCTGCATGACATTCTGTGGGTCGTCCATGATGGAAAAAACCGTGGTAGAAGCGAGGGCGTGGAAAATATCAGGGAGTTCCCGGTTACGGTTCATGGTCGGGCCAGAGCGATGCACGGAGGGATTGCGCATTTCTCTCGTACATGTACGTACGTGGCTGCGAGGCATTGGGCTCTAACTAAACCCGAGCAAGGCATTCGCCTACTGAACCCAAGCGATTGCACTGGCTACACGTTACTGAACCCGAGCAATCGATCGATCCCTGGCTGTTAACTAAACCCAATCGAGTGATTCCTTCCCTACTGCTGCTAACTGAAGATGATCAAACCTGCTGCCTCTTGATGAACAATGAGCGTTGTTGGGGGTTGGATGAACATGACCCCCGTGGTAGTAGAGGCCATTGCCGCTAGATGGACATGACCCTGATCGACCCGGTTGGGTTGGATGGACAGGACCCCGTGGAGGGCTGGATGAACAGTAGCCCCATGGAGGGGTGGTTGGATAGTAGCTGGTGGAGGCTGGATGAAACGGAGCTCATGGAAAAATAGTAGCTGGTGGAGGCAGGAGGGAGGTGTCGTGGATGAACAGTCACCGGTGGAGGTTGGAGGTAGTCGACGGTGGATGAACAGTAGCCCGTGGAGGCTGGAGACGCAGTAGATGGTGGATGAACAGTAGCCAGTGGAGTCCTGTTTTGCCGTACGCCACACCCCTCCCGATGAACAGGACCCCCATTTCGAACATAGGAGGTCGGAGAGAAGTCTGTTTCATCCATTTTGCGGTATGCCACACCCCTCCCGATCAGTAGGACCCTGTTTTGACTGTATGAGGTTGAAGAGAAGTCTGTTTACTCCATTTGGCGGTATGCCACACCCCTCCCGGTGAACAGGCTCCCGTTTCGACTATAGGCGGTCAAACAGAAGTCCGTTTCCTCCGTTCTGCAGTATGGTAGGCCTTGTTTCGGCTGTTCCGTCCAAGACGGTTGGCTCCCGATGAACAGAAAGCATTTCATTTGCTCCCAATGGACATGACGACACAATTTCTCCGTTCCGACCCAGCCGGTTGGCTGTCGATGAACAGGACGCCGTCACCGCTCTCTGTTGCCTCTCCATGTACATGAACCTTGGCCGTACGTATGGGCGAGTAGGTGTTCGAGGCCCTGCCCGTATGTACGTACGTGGCCGTAATTACTTTCTTGCACCCTGGCTGTACATACATGTACACGATATAGACGGGACTGCGCGACATGATGGGTCCATGCCTCTACTACGACACACGCCCTTCCTTACTCGGCCACGGTTCATCGCTGCAGCCTGTAGACAGACCGATCGACCAGTATGTACGTACACATTCACGACCAGACAAACAACCCTATGTACGGTTCGACCGAGTGGGTCCCAGCTGTCAAGGAGGTAAGGAGGCACTTCCTTGCGTGCGAATATATAGCTAGTGGGTCCCAGCTATCAAGGGGAGAATCATATGTTTTGCCCGTAATATGGACGCACTTCCTAGTGTGCGAAGATGTAGCTGGTGGATCCCAGTAGTCAAGGGGGAAATGTTTTTTTGTGAAATACGATGGCCCGTCCGGTGGGTCCCTGTCTTTCCCTATTCCATCATAGCTTGGTAGAGCGTTTGTTTTGGGTACAAAATGTTAGAGGTTCAAATCCTATCATCCCTACCTATTACTTCTTTCTTCTTTATAGGCAATAGCGACGAGATAAATAAAAGTAAAGTGGGTAGAACTTGAATTTGTGGAGACTATACGTACGTGAGATGCATTAGGAATAGAAAAATATTTTCTTTTTGAATGAATGAAAGCGCTCTTAGTTCAGTTCGGTAGAACGCGGGTCTCCAAAACCCGATGTCGTAGGTTCAAATCCTACAGACCGTGATTCCATCTATCTTATGTTGAAGCAGAGTAAAATAACTTAACAAAATTGAATTGTAACATCAATTTCAATTTGACCTCCTCTCTGGTCTGGAGGAGGTCAATAAAAAAAGAGACTCAATCAAAGATCCAACTGATCCCCACGCCTGTATTGCAAATACGCAGTCATGAATAATCCCGCTAAAGTAATAGGAATTAGGCCTAAGACGATTCCAAATGGAAAAACTTCAATCATTTCGATTTGTTCGATGGGATAAAAAAGAGGTACAATCTATCCCTAAATAGTACTCTAAATTATCCACAAATCTCAATGACCAAGAAAAGAATTCCTAATTAGTCTGGAAAAGAGTCGTAGAATGCCAGGAATCCCAAAGAAAGATTTTTGTTTTCTGAATTTTAATTATTCAGTCAGTTCGAATAAGGTGTATCTTGTTCAATCCAATAAATATAGTTGGGGTTATAGTTAAAGCAACCAGTAGAAAACCAAAATAACTAGTTAAAGTAAGCATGAAAGAGTTAAATTCCATTTATTTTTTTACTACACTATATGAAAGAGTTTACTCCGCATACATTTACCTAAGTTATGGAAAATTCATAATTCATCAGTTATTTAAGATAATACTAAAAGACAAGATAGACTAAGATACAGAAGTGTAAAAGAAAGTGGATTCATCAGATGATACATGAGTATATAATTCTGAATCAAGAGATTTGTTGTGGAATTTGTTAGTTGAGTAAAGTAATAATATTAAGAATTAGATCATCTAACCCCATTGAATGGAAAAATGAAGTTCGATTTTCAAGGAAATTTTTGAATAAGAGATAAATAAACAATTGAATTTTAAAAAAAACTTCTTTCTATTTTGGATAATTTCTTTTTCAATAGGACCCTCTTTTTGGAGTGAATGATCGAATATTCCCCTATTCCTTCTTATTTAACTAATTGTATTCCATATGGAATAAGAGGAGAACAGAAGCATTCCACGACCTGCCAAGGGGCTGTTAAAAAAAAGAAAGCTCTTCCTTGAATTTACTTTATTTTTATTCCTAATTCGAACTCCAACCAAAGTAGATTCGAAGACGAGTCACTTCAATTATCCTTTTAAGTTCTATTCTATCTTCTGTCTCTCCATGGATAGTAAACTTCCGATGGAAGTCGTTCCATGACCACATTGACCATGCTGCGCCGAGAGCACCAAGGTGGTGGACAACGGCGAGGCCTAGGAAGGGGACGTCATGGAGCCAGGGAAGATGCGGTAGTTGATGCCCACACGGAGAGGAGTATGAGGGTTGAATGGTTCGGCTACGGTGTGAGGCTACGGTGTGAGAATAACATGGTTGTGGGTGAGTAGAGGGATGTCCTGGCCAGAGGTTGGAGTAGAGTGGGGCGGTGAGGCCTGCATGGCAGTAGAGCCGGTCACGGGAGGCAGGAGCAAGCGGCACGTCCGACGCTGATTTGGGTGACTAGAGCAAGAAGACCAGAGGTTGAAGAAGCACTATAGTCATTGGATGGACATCGTACGGTCACTGGAGCTAGAATCGTTCATATTGACTAAGTTGACAAAGCCCTCCGTCCGCGTCAACTTAGTAGGCCCACAAGTCAGCCTCCCACTATGGTGGGTCCCAGCTAGCAGGGGGAGTATTCATTTTTTTGCGTAATAAGGAGGCACTTCCTTGCGTGAGAAGATATAGCTGGTGGTGTACGAGCTGTCAGCGGGAGGATTTTTTTCATGAAATACGGAGGCCCATCCGGTGGGTCCCCACTGTCAGGTGGAAGAATAATTATTTTGCGCGTAATAAGGAGGCACTTCCTTGCATGCGGCCGTGGACCCACCTGTTAGCCTCTCCATGTACAGTCCTCTTCCAATGGATCTTTTTCATTAACCATGTTGACCATGCCGCGCCGAGAGCACCATGGCGGTGGACGACGGGGAGGCCTAGGAAGGGAACAACCTGGAGCCAGGGAAGACTCGACAGTGGTATCCCACGTGGTGGGGTGCACGAGGGTTTACCTATTCGACTGTCGTCGCTGGAAATTAATAGGATGTGCGGGTGAGTAGAGGAATGTCCTGGAGAGTGATGGAGTAAGGTGGAGTGGTGCGGCCTGTGCGGCAGCACAGGCTGGCACGGGAGGCAAGAGCAGGCAGTCCCACCGGCGATGGTTTGGGCTGCTGGAGCAACAAGATCAAATATTGAAGAAGCAGCACGGCTGTTGGATTAACATCTCGTGGTCAGCATTGCTAGATTCATTTGTGGACTAAGATGAGAAATCCTTTCGTACACGTCAACCTAGTAGACCAACAAGTCAGCCTCCAAATCTGTACCAAACAGCATACAAGCCGAAATTTCTAGCTAGATTCAAATAAATTTAAAAACTAAACACACCTTAGTTTAAATCCAATGAAATGTTACCCGCACAAAAAAAATGAAATTTAAAATATCAAAATCCGAAAGAAAAATGTATTATGCAACTAATTGTCAGTTTGCTGTATTTTTTCATTTTATAGCCCATTTCTTATTACTTATAGACCATTTTCCGGGCATGCCCAATGCATCCCTCCTTGTGTTAAAAGATTTCCGGCCCAGCAGGGCATGGAAAAGCAAGTAGGCCTACATTGGTTATTCGGCAAAAAACAAAAATAGTAGGGCTAGCCATTTTCAGAAAGAAAAAAACTGGGTTGGTCATGTGGTAAACATATGAAATAAAATCCTGGGCTAGACGGGCCACAGCTCCCGCACAACCCAGTTGATACCCTTCTCTGTCTCGGAAAAAAATTAATTTAGGCGCTGCTGGGTCCCGGATGTCAAGAAACCATCAAGAGGAACCCTTGCAGGCGGAACCGAACGTCTAAGACTTGAACCGGGAGGTGGAGGCTCAACTTGATGTAGAGCGGGTGGATGTCGTTGCCATTGAGGCCCTCCTGCAGGCGGAACCGGACATCCTGGACTTGAACCGGGCGGTGCTCGCCTCCGTGCAAAGAACCCGCATGCTCCGCCTGAATGAGTAGCTGGAGGCCGAGGACAACCATGATGCGGAGACAAACATCGGCAGCTACAGCTGCTTCGCGCCGGCAGCCAAACACGACAAGGCCGTCTCATTCCGCGAGCTATGATAATTTTTCTTTATATTGTTGTTTTTAGGGATGTTTTGCTGTGTAAAAACATATTTTTATGAAAGTCTCCTGACTTTCATGATTTGGGTCAGTCGACCATTTCAGGTGGATGGATGAATATCCTACGTCTCCTAACCCTTCTTCCTCACCTCTTCTTCTTCCCCAACAGACCATCGGACGGGCTGCACGGATCTTCCCCAACATGCGGTTGGATAAACATACTATATGAACAAAATTAAGTGTCAGCGATAGGATGGTTGATTTTGGTTTGATCACATGTGGTAGCACATGTTAGTGAGGGTGCATTCCCTTGTTTGGTTTTGCGGCCTGCACGAGCGACTATGTGAGGGTGCGGTGCGACCGTGATAGCCTTGCGCAAGTGTAGCTCCTTTTCATTTTGAAAACTTTAGGCAAGCTTGACAAAAATGTGTGATGGAGTATGGCAACGCAAGCCCTAGACCCAAATGGGATACAAGTATGTACGTAGGAGTACTACTTGTGTTAAAAAAGAAACGCGGGGTTTTCCTTCACGGGATTGATTTATACAAATCCTCATTCGACGTGTCAATAAATGCGTATTTTTTTCTCCAATGCCCAAAGAGCTAACCATCTCACTCCCCATCACTTGATTAGTGTATTGCCATGCAAACCAACCTTCTCACTTCCGCATGCATGCAAGGGTATATTAATGTCCTTGGCTGCTAGTATGAGGCAAACCCCATCAATTTTGCCTTGATTAGTGTTAGTGGCCTCTGCAAAAAGTAATTTTGATATACTGGCCTTGTGTACAAAAAAATGTAGTAACTATTTGACTTCCTTCCCCATTTTTTGTGAAGTGACTTCCTTCCCCATTGCGGTGACGTCGACGATATCTCAAACATTGCTGATTGGTGAAGTGTGTTTGACGGAGAACCCCATTGAGGGAGACCATGATAATTCATTCGCAAGTGCCGCCTGCATGCCGAGACAACCGCCTTATTTGCATCCAGGAAGTTCGTTGAACCAAAGGACGTGTAAATGTACTAGTACTACACAATAGCGTCACCCGTCCAGCTTAGTGCGGTAAGGTAGTTTATCGAAGAAGACGATGGAGAAGTGGAGTTAGCGAAGAGTGGAATGATGGTTGCTTCATCCATGCTTTGTGATTTGACACCTCACTGCTTTGTGATTTCTGATAGAAGGGACAGGGGAGTAGACTCTATGCTCTATACCGTACATGCGTCCAAACACGGGAGAAAGAGGAGAGAGGTTGCATTTTTTTATTCCTTCAATCATTCAATTATAGGGACCTTTGGTTCCATGTTTTTGGATTTAGAAGCACCGTCCACAATGGTTCCTATCGATGCCAAAAGCTATTTTCACATTTGGCTACACATTATGGATGCCCTTAACCGTACCACTTGGTTTTGCTCCTGTGTGCTATCTATACAAATCTCAATATATTTATCTAAAAAATTATAGTATCAAGATTAGTAAAAAGGAGGTGATTTTGCCGTGCGGATGGCGGGGGAAGTTTCCTATTTTTAGAGAACATTGGCCTGGCGGTTTGCTAACATCTGGTCCCATGTGTCAGTGCTTTACCAAGCTGATCTGCATCCCACATGAGGCACAACAATGACAGAAGCAACATGTGGTTGACTTGAAGAAGATGAGGGAGAAGCAGATTCAACAATGAGTGAAATGATGGTTACTTCATCCCTCCAACTTCTTTTTTTAGCATTATTACTTCGTCCCTCCAACTTAACCACAGGAAAGGTGCAACTTTGTGATTTGATGCCTCATTGCTCATTACTATGCTGGCTCCATGACTAGGGTCTTCACCCCTGCTGCTCTACATTGTTATTTTAGTATGGCATGTGGACCCGGTTGCTTGATCTCCCACATGTTGGCGAAAGGGACTAGAACATTTATGAAAGAGAGCGCTCCACTCTTACGACGGAGGAGTACACGACACGGCGGCCCAGTGAACTGTTACTTGTACTGTAGTACTACTATAGTTTTGCTGTTCGCACGACCCATCGATACAAACTCGATTAAACAGGCAAGGGCGGAATTTTTCCTGCACGGTAGATGATACTAGCCATACATTTCAAAGGCAATTTTAATGTATGCAAATTTAATAATTAAGTAACAATATGAGATCTAGTAAACTAAAAACACATACAATTTATTCTGTTAGATTGTAGTAGTATTGTTCTGTTGCATAGTTATCAGATGTAACATGCGAGAACATGTACATATGTACTTTTGGAGGGCCTACAGATAGAAATTGGGCATAAAGTGGATTCAAATATTTGTATTCGTCTTCATAGCATTTGTAACTCATATCTATAGTTTGTATAGTAGACGTGAATGCTTGTTCGCTCTTACGAAACCAGTACAACAATAATGGGGTGGCATGCGTCAATTTAGGCACTGTCACATTGGCCTACTCGGCTCCATAGAGAGAGCGAGAGAAGATATAAATACATGGGCGGTTAGTGTATTTCAAGCGAAATGTGTAATAAGGTTGTCTGTTATCAGAATACGCTCATTACGGTCACTATATACGTTTTGCGGTGATTATACGGTCACTTGCTCATCGTTCAGCATCGGATTGCACTCTGTTGACCGGCCAAATAGTCCATGTGGCACTATGTTGACTAGTTAAATTGACCATGTTCCTTGTGGGTCCCACCAGTCAGTTCGCATAGGAAAAAGGTCAGATAAACACAAATTTACACAGGCGCGACAAGACTCCAACCCGTGCGCGGGAACCACCTAGTTGTGTATGTGTCTGTGAGGGCCTGATGTTTGCGCATGCACGTGTAGGTTGAGCACTTGAGCATGAGAGTGTGTGTTGGTCATGTGGTGTGTGCATGCATGCGTGCCTGTGTGCGTGTAAGTGTTGCATGTGTGCATGGCTATGTGTGTACGTGTGAGTGTTGCGTGTATGTGTGGTTGTGTGTGTTCGTGTGAGTGTTGCGTGCATGCAGTTCGTGTGCATGCGTGCGTGTGTGTATAATCACCACACCAGCTCCTATGTATTTAAACAGATGGCTCAACATACCAATACAAGGCCACCTTGTCTGTTGTGCTCGTAGTCATGACTTCGAACGACCGTCCAATATTTTATTATTATTTGTTTTCATTCTTATACACACTGACAGGTGAGCCCAATGGTAGTGAGATAATGTGATGCAACACTATAGGTGCCACGTCAAGCGTTTAACTAGTCAACTAGTCTTGTCTTGAGAAAATACAGAGAGTCACGGTGAGCCCGTGACTGTATAATAACCACAAAGCATAAATGGTGACCGTAATGAGTGAATTCTGAAGTCCAATGTACGTATCAAGCTTTCGCTTCAAATAAAATGATTGTCATTGTATATTGCGCGAGAGAAAGGTGAAACATGCATGAATGTGCTAGAGGCGTACTTTTAGAGGACCTAGAGATCGTTTGTGTGCGTACATGAAAGGGGCATAGACGGGATGTATGCGATGGAGAGAGAGAGATGCTCTTCGTTTCTCTTTATTATGAATAACTTTGTATATAGTATAAAAATATAAAAAATCACAGTGCGGAATAAATATCATTGGGTGCATCATGCAATGCAAATTAACGTTCATACTCCTCCATATAACTTTGTAATGTTGTACATATGTAGAAATTCTAAAATAATTTTTTGTCCACACTTTGTGTGGTTCTATTCAAAAGGAATGTTGTCGCGAAATAAAGGTGAAGAGAGGGATTTTTAGATCTGTGGGGTACGTGATGTAACATGTGTAAATGTGTAGTTGATGTATTTGGCAGGGCCTAGAGAGGTATGTGTATGTATTACATATTCGAGAGAGGAATGGATAGAGGGATCGGTGGG
>NC_041385.1:319864448-319882580 GCF_002162155.2 Triticum dicoccoides | reverse complement strand
GGGGGGGGGAGGGGGACGTGGGAGAGATAGCATGAGAAATGAGAGAGGTCTAGACAGAGAGACGAATAGGATGTCACGGCGAGAGATACCCTTGAGTGTGTATATGCAAGGGGGAGGGGATAGAGGCACGAGGAGAAAATATTTTGTGTGGTGTCTATGTTGGTATGTGTGGGTGTGAGAAGATAACGAGACCTGGGGACTTAGGGTGTGTCAGCGCGTGAGGTCCGGTGGGCCGAGGTGAGGCCCTTGGTTCGGTTCCGTCCTTCGCCACATTGGTCGGCACGTGATGCATTTAGAGACCCATGGAGCACTAGTCGTACAAGAAAAAGATAGCAAAGCCATGAAGGACTTTGTGTCCACTGACAAAGCCGCTAGGATTTGTAACCCTAGGTCCTTGGACTAAGGTAACCCCTTATCTCTGATATTACTATTCATCCAACCTAACTTGAAGGGGCATCCTAAAGAATGCTCTGTTAGAATCATACTCGACAATTAGGAAGAGAGGAAGAGACAATGCGTCAGAGACATGCCTAAAGATAATGTGTGTGCGGGAGACACGTAGGTAGGTCTATGTATATAGAAAGGGTCGATGGGGATTGTGCGTGTGTATGCTTGTGAGAGGAAGATTGCTTGTGATAAAGGTTAGTGAAAACAGTCGGAAATGGCTACAAGAGTGAGGGAGGGTTATCCTGAGAGCATGTCTGCGAGAAAGACACCTCGGGAGAGAGTGTGTGAGAGACCACAGATGGATATACACCGTGTGCGTGTATGTGTGAGAGAGAAAGTCGGCGTGTGTGTTAGGAGGGGCCTATGGAGAGTGAAACTACACATAAAAGGCTGATGCACACATTGATTAAAAATAATTTGTATCCAAATATTAAGATGGGATCATGATATTTGCAATTCGCGTAAGGAACGGTCATTGATCCATCATACATCTATATTCTATCGAATTTGAGCATGTGTATGTTATTATTCGACATAATTGATCCATAGAGTTAGTATTTTGAACTCCAGACAATGCATCACTTTAGCAATCAAATATAAACATGAGTATAGTTCATATTGTGTGTTTTAAAGCACATTATTCATACAAAAGTTACACAATGAACATTATAAATAGCTAACTATGAACTAGCATATATTTGAATTCAACTTAAGGTGGTTTAAAAAATTCAAATTCAACACGAAGTCCATTCAATTATTTGAATTCGATATCATGGCATTTGTAAATCATACCTAAATTATGGGGGCACCAATCTTTGCTCTGCTTTTTTACATAATAACATATATATTCGTGTACAAAATAGATTCAAATTTAGCTCCTCCATTCCAAAATAATCGTATTTATAGGATTTTCAAGTGTCAAAAATTCAAAAAGATGCGCATAATTTAATGACGTCTTCAAACATACAAGGTCAAATTTAACATTGTTTATTTAGGTCAATCCTCAAAGTTCTAGAGTAATCCCTCCATTTTTATTTAGTCCACGTATTAACTTTGGTAAAAGACAAGCTTTATAAACTTTGACCAAGTTTATAAAAATATATATTAACATAAGCAATAACAAATCAATAAAATTAGATTTATTATTGAATGTACTTTTCACATCATATAGATTTGTTCTGATAAATGTTTATATTATTTTTTATAAACTTGGTCAAACTTTAGAAATTTGACTTTAGTCAACTCTAATATGCAGAGTATATAAAAATGGAGGGAGTACTCTAAATGTGAATGCTTCTGTTTCAAAATTTCGAACAAAGTGCCAAAAGAGCCTCTACTCGCCTGAAACCGCGTGAGACCAATGTTTGGTTGAAGGAAATTACTTTTCTAACTCTGACCCGTGAAGCCTACCGGCCCGACGTCCAAAGGTCTAAACCGGGGTAGGTTTGTAGCTTCATCTAGACGCCACACAACCGCCTCCGAAAAACATTCGTACACCATAGCCTCCTAAGCACACATGCGCTCGGCCGAAATTGCTCGCGTCAACTATTTGGGACACATGGGATTACTGTCCTACCCTCGACCCGCAGTAGGTCCGTGTCACATCCCTAGTTCTGGCCTGTCCTATGCTTGCTTCCATCTGTGCATCATGTTTAAATTTTTGAAACTTGAACTGAGGAAATTTGGAAGCCTCATAAACCCTAAATAAAAGAAGGGCAAAAACCCTAAAATCTCATTCATTGTTCCAAAATGTTCTTCTTAAATGTTTGATAATTTTTGGCAAGGGTTCTGGTCCCAACCAAAATATTGAACATTTTCAAGGATTTATTTTTGGGACTTTGAATTAGAATCATTAGCTATTTGAATTTGAATTATATTCATATAATTAGAATATAATTTCAAATACCCCTGAAATATTTTATAAGCTTTTGGAAAAGTCCATCTAGCAATATAAAATATTCAGAGGAGTTTTTGGCATTGTTTGAATTATTTTAAAATTCAAAACAGTGGCAAAAGATTAAATAAAAACAAAACAGAAGAAAAAAATAAAAAGAACAGAGCCTACCCGCCTCACCCGTGCAGCCCACCAGAGCCGGCCCAGCTCCTGTGCTGGTCCAGCACTGTGTGGCCCAGCCCACCTCCTCCTCCCTGTCGCCTTCCTCCTCGCGCCAGTAGGCAGAGGAGGGACACGGCGCGCGCGCCCGAGCTCGCCACGCCACCACCCTGCTCGTCTGCATCGCCTGGCCACCGCGACGCCGCGCGTCATCTCCTCGGCGCCGCCCCGACCCCCTGGACCCCCTCGCTCTCTCCCTCTCCCTTGTATCTCTCCTCTGCTTCCTCTCTCTCTCACTCGCCGAGCGCAGCCGCAGCCGCGCCACCGTAACGCCGCGGCCACCGTCTCCCCTTCGACCCCTCGCTGTGCTTGCGAGCTCCGCCTCGACCCTCTCTTCCTCCCCACCGATCCACGGCCCTCCAGAAGCCCTGCATCGCCGCCCACGTCGCCGTTCCCCTCCTCGGCCACCGGAGATCCTCGCCGTCGATTCGCTGCACTCCGGCCGCCCCCGAGCCCACTAACCCTCCCTACAGCTCCGCGGTGAGCCTCCGTGCAGAACCCCTCTCTCTCCCCTCGCGTTTGCGAGCTCTAGGCCATAGCTCCGCCGCGGCCGAACTCCGTCCGCTGCTGACCTCGTCACCGCCGTCACTACAGCCGCTTGAGCTCGTCTCGGAGCGTGTCACCGCACTCAGGAAGCCACCAGGAGCCTAACGCATATCCTAACTCGCCCTCCCGTGCACCACAGCGCCAACCCCGCACTCACCGAACTCCGGCGCCGCCGCGAGCTCCGTTCCGGCGAGCCCCGGCGTTCCTGTAGCCTCCCACCTACCCCATCAGATGCGGGAGAGCCCGGGCTACGCCCCGGTGCCCTCAGCCGCCGCCTCCGTCGCCTTTAGCGCAAGTCCGGCGTGCCCCCGCCATGCTCTGTGGTCGTCGCCGGCTAATCTCCGGCCAGCTGACGTGGCTGGCTTAATTAGCCACTAACCACCGCATCGTGTCACAGACAGCCGGGCCCCACCGCCTAACTAACCGGCTAACTAAAATAGATTAGGTTTAATCTAATTGCAGTGGCCCCACGCGTCAGCTTTGACCGCGCTGACGTGGCCTTTGACCCGGCCCCACCTGTCATTGACACTAACTAGCCCTGTGCCACTGACGTGTGGCCCCCACACGTCAGGTTTGACCTGGACCCGCCCTGTTGACCTGATGACGTCAGGATAAGGTCATGCTGACGCAATAATTCCTTTCTGGAATTAAAATAAATTAGGAAATAATTTATGAATTCCAGAAAATTGTATAAACTTCTAAAATTCATAGAAATTCAACCGTAACTCCAAATTAAATAAATTATATATGAAAAATTATCAGAAAAATTCAAGGAATCCATCTGTACCATTTTCATGCATGTTAGAACAACTTATCACTATTGTTTAGGACAAATGAAGTGAATGACATTTGAATAATCACATATGGAGTTTGAATTTGAATCTTGTATTCAAACCAACTTCATTTAATCTGTTGCTAGTTGCATTAGCTCAAAACACATTCATTTTGCCATGTCATGATCATGCATCATATTGTGCATTGCATTGATTGTGTTCCTTTTTGTGTTGCCGGTATTTGTCCCCTCTCGATAGACGTGATACCGATGACGTGATCGTTGACACTGATGAAGACTCAATGTTATCTTCAGAAGTGCCAGGCAAGCAAAACCCCCTTGTTCATTCCGATGAAATCCCACTCTCTTGCTCCTGCTCTCTTTTACTGCATTAGGACAACAACGACATATTTGATACTTGCTGCGGTAGCTGAACCCTTATCCTTTGCATGACCTGTCATTGCCACAGTAAATAGATGAAACCCACTAGCATGAGTAGGAGTTGTTTGAGCCCTGATGTGCCTACTCATTCATGCTTGTTTGTCATGCCTGCTACTGCTTAGAGTTGAGTCAGGTCTGATTCGTCGGGGATGAATCAGAGGCGTGTGAACATGTCCTACTATGGGTGAACTAAGTGTGTGAACACGATTTGGTAAAGGTAGCGGTGAGAGGCCATGTAGGAGTACATGGTGGGTTGTCTCATTGCAACCATCCTCAGGAACTGAGTTCTGTGTTTGTGATCCATGACCAGTTACTACCACACATTGGGTTCCGGTAACTCGACCCCTCTCGACTTATTAATCAACATGATCTCTGTCCAGGAGTTGCAACTAGTTTCTGGTGTTTGTAGGTAGTGTTAGTAGTCTACCAAGTGGCACCCGGTACAGGTGGGCTTGGGACAGACTAGGCACAGTGGCACGGTGTACCAAGTGGCACCCGGATGGTGGGCTTGGGAACCCTGCTCACATCGTTTGGGGCCGTGAGCGACACCCCGGCCGGATCTCCTTGCGGATGGAACCCGAATAGGCGATAAACCTGGACTAGAGACTTGTTCGGTTAGTCAGGTCGTGGCCGACTCCCTCGCCCGGCTTCCGCTTGAAGGTTGTCGAGGTACATGACGTGTACAGGGCGGTAAGTGGCGAGAGCGTGTGTGAAGAAGTACACCCCTGCAGGGTTAACATCATCTATTCGAATAGCCGGATTCCTCGGATATGGAAACTTGGACCCCTTGCATAGTTCATAGACAAGTGAAAGTGGATACTCTAAAATACGCAAGATAAGCGTGAGTGCTATGGATGGCGTTCTCGTAGGGAGACGGGAGCGGATCCATAGTGGTGTATTGATATGGTGAATATGTGGACTCGTGTGCGTCACCTCAAAAGAGTCGCTTGCAGTCGTAGTTCAGAATAGCCACCGAGTCAAAGCTGGCTTGCTGCAGTCAAACTCCACCATCCCCTTTGTTGATAATGATGCATATGTAGATAGATCTGCTGTAAGTCTTGCTGGGTACATTTGTACTCATGTTGCTTAATTTATGTTTTTGCAGAGAGACTTCAGTCTCACTAGTAGTTCCACGTGGACTTCGACGTTTAGCTTGTTACCTCAGCTACGATCTTGTGCCCTCGGCAGGATCTGGTAGATAGTCAGGCTTCTCAGCCTTTTTCATTTATAGATGTCTGTACTCAGACATGATAGCTTCTGCTTGTGCTTTGAGTTGTATGCTCTGAGTGTTGGGTCATGAGACCCATGTTTGTAATATCTCGCTCCTCGGAGCCTATTGATTAATTACTTGAGTTGTAGAGTCATGTTGTGATGCCATGTTGTATCTGCACATATCGAGCATATTGTGTGTATGTTGTTGAAATGCTTGGTATATGTGGGATCTGACTATCTAGTTGTTTATCCTTAGTAGCCTCTCTTACCGGGAAATGTCTCCTAGTGTTTCCACTGAGCCATGGTAGCTTGCTACTGCTCCGGAACACTTAGGCTGGCCGGCATGTGTCCTTCTTCGTTCCTGTGTCTGTCCCTTCGGGGAAATGTCACGCGATGAATACCGGAGTCCTGTTAGCCCGCTACAGCCCGGTTCACCGGAGTCCTACTAGCCCAGTGCTACAGCCTGGATTCACTCGCTGATGACCGACACGTTCGATGCTGGGTCATGGATGCCTGTCCCTGTAAGTCTGTGCCACTTTGGGTTTACGACTAGCCATGTCAGCCCGGGCTCCTTATCATATGGATGCTAGCGACACTGTCATATACGTGTGCCAAAAGGCGCAAACGGTCCCGGGTTAAGGTAAGGCGACACCCGTGGGAATACCGTGCGTGAGGCTGCAAAGTGATATGAGGTGTTACATGCTAGATCGATGTGGCATTGAGTCGGGGTCCTGACAGCGTTGGTATCAGAGCTTGACTGCCTGTAGGTTTACCAAGCCAAACTGGTCGAAGTTGAGTCTAGAAATTCTTTAGTTATATAAGGGAATTGATTGTGGGATGGAACGTAAGGCTCTTTTTACTCCTTATACCTCATGCCTTTCTGATCTGAGTCATCTTATCTTTCCTACGGGGATTAAGAACTAGGCTATCTCTTCTTTCTATCAGGATCACGTGTTACTAATCTGTAGACTTATAAGATTGTTGGACTTAAGCCTCATTTCAGTTCCTACTACTTCTGTATGATTACTGTTGATCTCGGAACCTTGATACTGTGATGTTGAGTGGTTATGCCACCATTTTGTGATTGTCTCAAATCTTTTTGAGCAATTATAGCCATTATGCTGTCCGAGTCATCCCAGGTTTCTAAATAGTCGGATGCAATTGTAAATCCCTTCCTCCTGTTTCCGATGTGCCTTTGGTCAGATTAATCACACAAATCAGTGAGTTGAGGTACTTTATTGCCTTGACATATATGTTGGAGCTACTATTATGACCCTAGGTGTTTTAGGGAGTCACCTAGTAATCTAGCAATGTTTTGTGTTCACAGTGTGAAGATTCTGGCCATCATTCTCGTAAGCATCCCGTGATGCCACATAGTTAGTAGGTATTCTACTCCTGGGTTTTGAACCCGAGATTCACTCTACTTACATCATGTTGATAGTGTTGCTAGTTCCTTTAGGATATTAGTAACCTTTGCGATAGTCCTTGAAGTCCGTGGTGTCTTCTTCTTCCAAATACCATGAACTACTTATGGCAGAAGTTCCTCGTTGAACTGAAATATCACAACAGGATTATTCTTGATGAGTTCTCCATTATATATTGTGGCTCTGCCAGTTCTACCTTTCTGCATGGGTTATCCGGAAGAATTATGTTGAACTTCGTTCGACATGCTAAACCATGCATCCACAACTCAGAAAATCGTATGTTCCTTTGAGTTGTCCCTCTTTAGTTGTCCTCTGACCCTCGCCTATCAATTGATAGTCAAGAGTATGCGTGCGTTCGTTTATCGATGCCTATTACTCTTGTGGTCCGTCAAGCCATTCTATCGTAGAATGATAGGTGAAACAAACTCCAGTACCTCTTCCATATTCAGGATTGGGTCAAAGAAGTTGTGCTCCGCAGGTCAAATTGCTAATCCAGCTTTTGATCTGTTCTACCTTGGAGTATTACCCCCTTTATGTCAGAATTGTCATGAGAACTGCACCAACTCTCATGAATTTTGACGTAGTGATACTTCTTGCCATCATTGTTAATTCCTCGGTTTCCGTGTTATTGTAACCGGAATGCCGACAAGTGAATCATGGTGTGCGAAATCAATACTCCTAGCAACTCCGTTGCTTGGTAGTTAATGGACAATATTCTCATTCTTAGCATGCTGGTTATTGAATTATCATTCTAAGTCTGATCGTGCTACCTAGTCCTTATTTCCGGTGCACTCTTCGATCAATGAGCTAGGATTGTGTCAATCCCTCATTTTTTTTCTTTCTGATCATATCATCTTGCCCTGAAAAGCAAGACTGTTCTCGAGCTTAGAGACATATCGATGGTTCGTGATTTTCCGTATATCTTCTCGGAAGTATTACCAGGTTGTCACCTGAATGTTATGTTGAGCTCGTGATCAAGTTGGTTTATCCTGTAAACCACCCCTTCTCCAAGAATCTGTGGGGATACCCCTGAGCTAGTTGGCTAAGCTGAACAACAACTTGGAGAGTTGGAAGATAAAAGCTTGCCTGACTTAGTTCGTTCCAAAGGGATATTCTTGTGTAGTGTGTGTTGAAGAAAGATGATATCTTCATCGATTGGTCCCTGTGATCAGTTGCTGGACCTATTGTCTTATCAATCCTTTGATTTGAGTGTGGGCTATCGTCAAATCAAGTTAGAACCAACGATGTTCGTAATGTTGTCCTACTCGTGGTTGATCCCTCGAGCATACACCGTTATATCTTTTGGGTCTGACCAATGCTATCACCGTGTTCACATGATGGTGGAAGTCTAGTGATATGGAAATTCCGATGAGTTGTTGTTGACGCCATCAGCAGCATTTTGTCTCCCCCATGATTCATGTTGAACATCAACCTAGTGTTGGAAACTTTTATAGGCAATTTCTTCATGCCCAGTTCATGAAGTATATGCTGGATGAGAGGAGTGACTTTCTTTGATTCACGTGCATTTGATGTAAGTTGCCGCCGTGGGTTCGAGAAAGTTAGTTTTGCTTCCTGTGGAATCGTCCCAAGTCAGTCATGCATGTGCAAGGTATACTATGGTTTGGTAGATTAATTACCTCCACTCCATATGTATTCCCTAGCACACCAAGCCACTGATTGAGTTGTTCAGGAAAAGGAGTTGATGTGCTAATCCTAGGTCATGCACAAGACTTCAATATCCTCGATTATGGTTCCCCACCTGAACTCGGTAGTGTTTTATTGTAAGACTACTTTGTGGTCACGCTTGTCTTGGACAACATGTTCTAATGTTTTAGCAGAACCGGCACGTGTTTCTGGAGCTTACTATCGTAGTTCATTCCCCGAGAATCTCGCAACGTCATCTTGTCGATTTGTGTTGCAAACTTCCGTTTTTCTTCCTAGACTCGATGAGTCTGGAATATCCTAACACCAACCAGATCGGAATCTCAGGCAGATATGATGGTTGGAGCATTTCCCAAGAACTATAATATTGGTCCCTCGATAACCGGTAAAGTGGATGTCGTGGCCAACACACCCAGCCGGAAGACCTGTTATTATAATATCTTGATTGAGGAAGTTGGCCACCTCCCCATAGGGATTTCGTAGGATTTACTCCTTAGTTGCCCTATGGATTTTTGAGATCCCGAAGTCCGACCTTTTACTTGATGTTCTAGTTATCAAACCATATCTATGAATGGGTTACACTAGCACGTCAAGGAGAACATTAGAAGCGGAGTGCTAAATGTCTCTCGGTCAATCGTCCAGATTTTGTCTCCTTGGCCTCGCTAGGGTGAAATCTGAGATGATTTTATCTTCCTATGCATCTGCATCGTCCATCGTTGTTCATCATGGTGGTATGTTGTGTTGCCAGGATCCTTGACACGGATGTTGGTAAAACCTTGATGAATATGGAAATGCTCAAGTTCTTGAGAGCACGCACAAGCGCTAGGTGTTATCATCGGCACTAACTGGGTTTGCTCTCAGCTTCCTCGGTTATACTATAACTTCTCAAACAGTGGATTCACTCTTTATTGTTGGGTTCTTCCCCAGCTACCAGAATCATTCCCAGCATTTGCATTTTGTTCCCAGCTTGCACCGCCAATGTGCCATTCTACCATGGGTCTCTTCCATTTCCGGTGATAAGCAAATTCATCCATTGCGTTGTCTTCAACAAGGTAATCCACATCATCCAAGTTTGAGTATGCCATTCTACCGACCCCCTCCAAATGATCACTTGTGATTGCCTTAGGCTGGTTTAAAGAGTTTCAATGATCTCTGAATCAAAAGTAATTCTTTTTGCCACTTAAGGGGATATCTCTACGAGTCACCTTCCCTAAGGTGTATCGTTATGGTATCATGGCAACTCAACTCCTCGCTACGTTAACAATCGTTTACCACCTTCTTAAGTGTGGAATTATTGTCCACCTAGTGAACCTTCGTCATCCGTTTCTTCCACCCCTCTTGATGTGTATCTCGTGTCTCAACCCGAGAGATGGTTCTATGTCTCATTCCGTGAGTTGTTCGACCTTCGAGAAGATCGATCCTTCTAGAGTTTACCTTTTCTCTTCTTGTCATGATTAGCTAGAGTTCTCAGAGCAAGACATCAAGACAATGATGGTGATTGAATCAACGTTCCTATGAAGTGCACCCTGGATCGTGAAGATTATACTAGTTGCGTTTCCCCTTCATCTTACCCTACGCTTGAATCTCGAGACGAGATTCTTGTTTAGTGGGGGTGAGTTGTCACATCCCTAGTTCTGGCCTGTCCTATGCTTGCTTCCATCTGTGCATCATGTTTAAATTTTTGAAACTTGAACTGAGGAAATTTGGAAGCCTCATAAACCCTAAATAAAAGAAGGGCAAAAACCCTAAAATCTCATTCATTGTTCCAAAATGTTCTTCTTAAATGTTTGATAATTTTTGGCAAGGGTTCTGGTCCCAACCAAAATATTGAACATTTTTAAGGATTTATTTTTGGGACTTTGAATTAGAATCATTAGCTATTTGAATTTGAATTATATTCATATAATTAGAATATAATTTCAAATACCCCTGAAATATTTTATAAGCTTTTGGAAAAGTCCATCTAGCAATATAAAATATTCAGAGGAGTTTTTGGCATTGTTTGAATTATTTTAAAATTCAAAACAGTGGCAAAAGATTAAATAAAAACAAAACAGAAGAAAAAAATAAAAAGAACAGAGCCTACCCGGCCTCACCCGTGCAGCCCACCAGAGCCGGCCCAGCTCCTGTGCTGGTCCAGCACCGTGTGGCCCAGCCCACCTCCTCCTCCCTGTCGCCTTCCTCCTCGCGCCAGTAGGCAGAGGAGAGACACGGCGCGCGCGCCCGAGCTCGCCACGCCACCACCCTGCTCGTCTGCATCGCCTGGCCACCGCGACGCCGCACGTCATCTCCTCGGCGCCGCCCCGACCCCCTGGACCCCCTCGCTCTCTCCCTCTCCCTTGTATCTCTCCTCTGCTTCCTCTCTCTCTCACTCGCCGAGCGCAGGTGCAGCTGCGCCACCTTAACGCCGCGGCCACCGTCTCCCCTTCGACCCCTCGCTGTGCTTGCGAGCTCCGCCTCGACCCTCTCTTCCTCCCCACCGATCCACGGCCCTCGGGAAGCCCTGCATCGCCGCCCACGTCGCCATTCCCCTCCTCGGCCACCGGAGATCGTCGTCGTCGATTCGCTGCACTCCGGCTGCCCCCGAGCCCACTAACCCTCCCTACAGCTCCGCGGTGAGCCTCCGTGCAGAACCCCTCTCTCTCCCCTCGCGTTTGCGAGCTCTAGGCCATAGCTCCGCCGCGGCCGAACTCCGGCCGCCGCTGACCACGTCACCGCCGTCACTACAGCCGCTTGAGCTCGTCTCGGAGCGTGTCACCGCACTCAGGAGGCCACCAGGAGCCTAACGCATATCCTAACTCGCCCTCCCGTGCACCACAGCGCCAACCCCGCAATCACCGAACTCCGGCGCCGCCGCGAGCTCTGTTCCGGCGAGCCCCGGCGTTCCCGTAGCCTCCCACCTACCCCATCAGATGCGGGAGAGCCCGGGCTACGCCCCGGTGCCCTCAGCCGCCGCCTCCGTCGCCTTTAGCGCAAGTCCGGCGTGCCCCCGCCGTGCTCTGTGGTCGTCGCCGGCTAATCTCCGGCCGGCTGACGTGGCTGGCTTAATTAGCCACTAACCACCGCATCGTGTCATAGACAGCCGGGCCCCACCGCCTAACTAACCGGCTAACTAAAATAGATTAGGTTTAATCTAATTGCAGTGGCCCCACGCGTCAGCTTTGACCGCGCTGACGTGGCCTTTGACCCGGCCCCACCTGTCATTGACACTAACTAGCCCTGTGCCACTGACGTGTGGCCCCCACACGTCAGGTTTGACCTGGACCCGCCCTGTTGACCTGATGACGTCAGGATAAGGTCATGCTGACGCAATAATTCCTTTCTGGAATTAAAATAAATTAGGAAATAATTTATGAATTCCAGAAAATTGTATAAACTTCTAAAATTCATAGAAATTCAACCGTAATTGCAAATTAAATAAATTATATATGAAAAATTATCAGAAAAATTCAAGGAATCCATCTGTACCATTTTCATGCATGTTAGAACAACTTATCTCTACTGTTTAGGACAAATGAAGTGAATGACATTTGAATAATCACATATGGAGTTTGAATTTGAATCTTGTATTCAAACCAACTTCATTTAATCTGTTGCTAGTTGCATTAGCTCAAAACACATTCATTTTGCCATGTCATGATCATGCATCATATTGTGCATTGCATTGATTGTGTTCCTTTTTGTGTTGCCGGTATTTGTCCCCTCTCGATAGACGTGATACCGATGACGTGATCGTTGACACTGATGAAGACTCAATGTTATCTTCAGAAGTGCCAGGCAAGCAAAACCCCCTTGTTCATTCCGATGAAATCCCACTCTCTTGCTCCTGCTCTCTTTTACTGCATTAGGACAACAACGACATATTTGATACTTGCTGTGGTAGCTGAACCCTTATCCTTTGCATGACCTGTCATTGCCACAGTAAATAGATGAAACCCACTAGCATGAGTAGGAGTTGTTTGAGCCCTGATGTGCCTACTCATTCATGCTTGTTTGTCATGCCTGCTACTGCTTAGAGTTGAGTCAGGTCTGATTCGTCGGGGATGAATCAGAGGCGTGTGAACATGTCCTACTATGGGTGAACTAAGTGTGTGAACACGATTTGGTAAAGGTAGCGGTGAGAGGCCATGTAGGGGTACATGGTGGGTTGTCTCATTGCAGCCGTCCTCAGGAACTGAGTTCTGTGTTTGTGATCCATGACCAGTTACTACCACACATTGGGTTCCGGTAACTCGACCCCTCTCGACTTATTAATCAACATGATCTCTGTCCAGGAGTTGCAACTAGTTTCTGGTGTTAGTAGGTAGTGTTAGTAGTCTACCAAGTGGCACCCGGTACAGGTGGGCTTGGGACAGACTAGGCACAGTGGCACGGTGTACCAAGTGGCACCCGGATGGTGGGCTTGGGAACCCTGCTCACATCGTTTGGGGCCGTGAGCGACACCCCGGCCGGATCTCCTTGCGGATGGAACCCGAATAGGCGATAAACCTGGACTAGAGACTTCTTCGGTTAGTCAGGTCGTTGCCGACTCCCTCGCCCGGCTTCCGCTTGAAGGTTGACGAGGTACATGACATGTACAGGGCGGTAAGTGGCGAGAGCGTGTGTGAAGAAGTACACCCCTGCAGGGTTAACATCATCTATTCGAATAGTCGGATTCCTCGGATATGGAAACTTGGACCCCTTGCATAGTTCATAGACAAGTGAAAGTGGATACTCTAAAATACGCAAGATAAGCGTGAGTGCTATGGATGGCGTTGTCGTAGGGAGACGGGAGCGGATCCATAGTGGTGTATTGATATGGTGAATATGTGGACTCGTGTGCGCCACCTCAAAAGAGTCGCTTGCAGTCGTAGTTTAGAATAGCCACCGAGTCAAAGATGGCTTGCTGCAGTCAAACTCCACCATCCCCTTTGTTGATAATGATGCATATGTAGATAGATCTTCTGTAAGTCTTGCTGGGTACATTTGTACTCACGTTGCTTAATTTATGTTTTTGCAGAGAGACTTCAGTCTCACTAGTAGTTCCACGTGGACTTTGACGTTTAGCTTGTTACCTCAGCTACGATCTTGTGCCCTCGGCAGGATCTGGTAGATAGTCAGGCTTCTCAGCCTTTTTCATTTATAGATGTCTGTACTCAGACATGATAGCTTCCGCTTGTGCTTTGAGTTGTATGCTCTGAGTGTTGGGTCATGAGACCCATGTTTGTAATATCTCGCTCCTCGGAGCCTATTGATTAATTACTTGAGTTGTAGAGTCATTTTGTGATGCCATGTTGTATCTGCACATATCGAGCATATTGTGTGTATGTTGTTGAAATGCTTGGTATATGTGGGATCTGACTATCTAGTTGTTTATCCTTAGTAGCCTCTCTTACTGGGAAATGTCTCCTAGTGTTTCCACTGAGCCATGGTAGCTTGCTACTGCTCCGGAACACTTAGGCTGGCCGGCATGTGTCCTTCTTCGTTCCTGTGTCTGTCCCTTCGGGGAAATGTCACGCGATGAATACCGGAGTCCTGTTAGCCCGCTACAGCCCGGTTCACCGGAGTCCTGCTAGCCCAGTGCTACAGCCTGGATTCACTCGCTGATGACCGACACGTTCGATGCTGGGTCATGGATGCCTGTCCATGTAAGTCTGTGCCACTTTGGGTTTACGACTAGCCATGTCAGCCCGGGCTCCTTATCATATGGATGCTAGCGACACTGTCATATACGTGTGCCAAAAGGCGCAAACGGTCCCGGGTTAAGGTAAGGCGACACCCGTGGGAATACCGTGCGTGAGGCCGCAAAGTGATATGAGGTGTTACATGCTAGATCGATGTGGCATTGAGTCGGGGTCCTGACAGTCCGAAATTTAAAAGGGGGGCAAAGTGTGTACTTTCCCCAAGTTTCAAACAAGCACGTCCCAACTATTAAAAAAAACAAGCGCGTCCCAGACCAAAACATGGTTCCCCCTTAGCTCCCCCCGCCCTCGCCCCCTGTTGGATTGCCCATTCATACTCCGTGGGCGCCAAAACTACCTCTCCACCGGCCGCAAAACCCTGAAGTCGTCCATCCGCCACCCCATCTCACGCATCAACTGCCGCCCTCCTCCATCACATCGGAGCCGATACCCCGATGTCATCGTCCACCACAACCGCAACAGCAACGCCCTCCACGGCTAGTAGTTGAAGCCAAGGCCAAGCTACCTCCAGGACGCCGATGTGCGCCGTACCCGATCCAGTTCAACCACGCCAACCTACGCCTCACCACTGCCGCTCCAACGTCACCACCATCCACCGCACCGAAACTGTTCCAGCTACGCCGTTCTTCACCGCCTTGGATCTGCTTCCCGTCTGCTGACGGACGACCACTACAACGCAATCAACAATTTGTCCATGGGTTCGTCCAAGGCTCCACCCTCCTCCAAAACATAGGTTACCCTGGTAAAAATGAGAACATCGCCGCGATATCCGGAGGATATAGCACTGGCAACCAAAAATGGTATTCCTCTTCCCTTATTCATGCAAATCTTTTGTGTCTGCTTGCACGGTATTCATCACACAAAAGACACTAGATGAATGCTTCTTCCTACACCTTCTTCCTGATACTAGACATTCCTAGTAACTCGTGATGCACAAGGTTTCTCCTCATATACTATTTCACCTTAGCTAAAGGCCCGTCGCCCCCTGGATTCCAATTCCTGGTTAGTTGATTCCCAATTAAAGGAAGCCTTGCCCAGCGTAATAGGCGCTAGTCCACCTATTACGCCAGGAAAGCAGTGCCTCGGTGTTTATCTTAGGGGTGTGTGGGGCCTAGGAGCTGCTGGCGCTCGATCTGGAGGTCGGCCGGGCTTAAAGGGATGGTCGGGGGGCGCTGCCAAGCACGACGGTGGTGTGAGGTCAAGGGGAGGGCGGGATGGCAGAGGCAGGGGTCTAGGCCGGTGGTCGCTGGCAGTTCAAGAAAGATCGTCAACAGTGACTAGCGGGAGGTAGACGAAGCCCATCTGCCCGTTCCTTGTAGATCGGATGGTTCATAAAAACATCGACTGACCTATTTATTTTCAGTCGACTGTTATTTTGATAGGACCACATGTGGTGGTGTGCTGGAGGAGTACCTGCATTTACCACCCATCCCTGTGCTAATATATTACAAAATCATACGTAGTAGAATCTAATTTTGTTTGCCATGCAATGTTGTAGAGCTGTCATATGTCTTCTGTCATTTATTTTTCAGCCACCTGCTATCTGCTACTTTTACAGTGCACTAGTTCTGCACACACTTCACCCATACTCTCACTATTTTTTTATGCACTAGTTCTATCATTTATTTTTCACCCATACTCTCACTATCATGAGGTCGCCTTACACTAGTGCTCGTCAGCATCCTGCATCAGTGAGTTCTAAAAAGCGAATTTTTATTCATTTTTCTTGCGGGTTTGACTTGACAAGGCAATACAATTAAGAAATTGGAAGGAAATAAATAAGGCAGGGACTGATGGCGGTCTTCTGGCGAAAGCGGAATCCCAGGTGCTTTATTTAGCTTGGGAGTGCGATATTATCTTGCATGCTGCATATGGTGTCTCACTTGTATTGCTTGTAATTTGAATAAATTAGTTCTGCTTAGTTTACACAAATATTTGTGAATATGCCATGTCGTCCTGTTTTTCGTACATACTCCATCCTCATATCATGTGTTTGCCTTACATCGAGGTAGTGATTGTCAATATCATGCATGAATGAGTTCTAAAGAGTAAATTTTATTGCTTTTTCTTGTCGGTTTTACTTGCCAATGCAAAACTCAATACAGCAGAAGCAAATTAGCAAGGTAGTGGATAAAGGTGCTTCTTCCAAACGGAGGGCCTCTACAGATTTTACTATGCCACCCCAAGAAGATTAGGAAGAAAACATATCCATAGACACTCAATGTAGCTGTGTTGATGATGAGCACATTTCCCCTAGTGCACCATCACAGGTGCTCCCTCTAACTTGGCACTGTTGTCCAGCTATCGGTGCTTGGAGTGATTCTTCTGAAATGTTTATTGTTTCTTTCCTTCCACAGACTCCAGGCAACCACCAGGAAGATGTCGAAGAAGAGCGGGCGCCCCCAAGATTCTTTACCGTGTTGGAGAAGTTGGAGGCGGCAGGTGAAAGAGGGCCAATCAACACCAAGTTTTTGCCAGCAGGATCGACTAAACGGGTAAGTGAAGATCATATGATCCACCGTCTCCTCAACAGGGGTGACACAAAGCAAACAGCTATGATCATCTCCAATATCATAGTGCCGACGCTTGAGCATGTTACGCGTGTTCAATCTATCATTCATGAGAAGCCAGCCAAAAACCTTGATCCTCATGATGCAATGAGAGTGCCATAGAAGCGAGAAAGAAGGATGGACGTCCGTGTCTCAAAAAAAGAACCTGTAGTAGTCGGCTGGTCGGTAATCAGATTTTCCCCAGGTGTAAAACCAGACATCGCTCGCGGTCATGGATGGATGCATGTGTGAGGAACGCAACTGGATGTCTTGCACCTCGTCCAAGGCTTGCGGGGGGAGGGGGGGAGGTGAAAGGCCTTCGACAGCGCCATGCTCTGCAAGAAATCCTTGACAGACCCATCTTCATGCATGGCAAAGGAGAACGCGTGGGGATGCGAGCTTTCTAGAAAATCACCATCCCAAAGATCTTTCCAAACCAGGGCAGTGGTGCCCGAAACTACCCGAACTTGGGTGATGCCTCGTACGATAGGGGTGAGCTTTAGGATGTCACGCCACCAGAAAGAGCCGACAGGATTCGTTGCATGGGGAACCTTGTCCGTATAGTACGTGTCCCAAATCAGATGCACCCACGGAACGTCGAGCTTGTTGTAGAACTTGTGCAGGAACTTCATAAGCAGAGCATCATTTTGCAATTTGATGTTGATAACACCCAAACCACCATGCTTTTTGGGTTTGCAAACCATATCCCAGGCAGCAAGAGAGTTGCATTTGTCCCCCTGCTCTGTCTTTTTGGTCCAGAGGCATCTCCTTCTAATTTTGTCGAGCATCTCAATCAGTTTTGGCGGGAACTTGAGCGTAGACATGGCATAAATGAGGAGAGATGTGACGGTAGCATTGAGCAAGGAAAGTTTACCACCATAGGACATCATTGCGATCGTAGAGGTGAGACGACGTTCAGCACTGCACACTAGCAGCATAAGGTCCAGGATAGTTGGTTTGGTCGTGCCAAGAGGAAGTCCCAGATAGGTGAACGACATTGATCCAACCGAGCATCCGAAAAAGCTCGCAAAAGCAAAATTTCGGGGAGTTCCCGGTTACGGTGGGCGGTCGGGGGCCGAGCGATGCGCGTTTCTCTTGTACACGTATGCGCGTGTGTGCGAGGCATTGGCTCTAACTGAACCCGAGTGAGGTGTTGGGCTGTAACTGAACCCGAGCGATTGCGCTGCAGGCTACGCGTTACTGAACCCGAGCGATCGATCGATGGCTGTTAACTGAACCCGATCGAGCGATTCCTTCGCTACTGTTGCTAACTGAAGCCTATCGA
>NC_041385.1:319848507-319864032 GCF_002162155.2 Triticum dicoccoides | reverse complement strand
AGTAGACGGTGGAGGGGTGCCCATGGAGGGGTGTTTAAACAGTAGACGATGGAGTAGCGCGCGGTGGAGGTTGGAAGAATAGGATCCCGTCGAGGCTGGAGGAGGTCGATGGTGGAGATGAACAGTGTCCCATGGAGTCCCGTTTTGCGGTACACCACACCCCTCCCAGTGAACAGGACCCCCGTTTTGACCGTAGTGCTCCAACACATGTCCGTTTCGTCTGTTTTGCGGTACGCCACACCCCTCCCGATCAACAGGACCCCCGTTTCGAGCGTAGGAGGTCCGTTTCGTCCATTTTGCGGTATGCCACACCCCTCCCGATCAATAGGACCCCCGTTTCGACCGTAGGAGGTCCGTTTCCTCCATTTTGCGGTACACCAGACCCCTCCCGATGAAGAGGACCCCGTTTCGAACATGGCCGGTCGAACACAAGGACGTTTCCTCCGTTCTGCGGTACGCCAAGCCTCGTTTACATCGCCTGTTCCGTCCAAGCCCTCCCGATGAACACGACGACACATTCCATTCTGACCCAGCCGGTTGGCTCCCACGCGTTCTGTTGCCTCCCGATGAACATGACGCATTCTGTTGCCTCCCCATGAACACGACGCATTCCGTTGCCTGCCCATGAACACGACGACGACATTGTTTCTCCGTTCCGACCCAGCCATGTACACGAGCCTTGGCCGTACGTATGCACGAGTCGGCGTTCGAGACCCCGCCTGTATGTACACATACGTGGCCATATTTTCTTTCTTGCACCCTGGACGTTGTACGTACGTGTACATGCTACGTACGAGTCTCTACTATGACACGTGCGCGCCTCTACATCGACCAGTATATATGTACGTACACGTCCGCGACCAGAATGACAACGCTACTTACGCTTTGACCAGGTGGGTCCCGACTGTGAGGCAATTCTTTGCATGCGAAGATGTAGCTGGAGGGTCCCAACAGTCAGCGGGGCGAATTGTTTTGTGTTTTTTTGCTCGGACGCACTTCCCTGCGTGCGAAGGTGTAGCTGCTGGGTCCCAGCAATCAGGGGGGCGAATCATTTTTTTTGCCTGGACGCAGTTCCTTGTGTGTGAAGGTGTAGCTAGTGGGTCCCAGCAGTCAGGGGGCGAATCGTTTTTTTCCGGACGCACTTCCTTGCATGCGAAGATGTAGCTGGTGGGTCCCAGTAGTCACGGTGGCGAATCGTTTTTTTTCGGACGCACTTCCTTGGGTGCGAAGATGTAGCTGGTGGGTCCTAGCAGTTAGGGGGCGAATCATTTTTTCACGAAATACGGTGGCCCGTCTGGTGGGTCCCCGCTGTCAGGTGGAGGATAACTATTTTGCGCGTAATAAGGAGGCACTTCCTTGCGGCTGCCGTGGACCCAACTGTCAGCCTCTCCATGTACAGTCCACGTCTGATGGGAGTCGTTCCTTGACCACGTTGACCACGCCGCGCCGAGAGCACCATGGCGGTGGGCGATGGTGAGGCCTAGGAAGGGGACAACGCGGAGCCGGGGAAGACGCGGCAGTGGATGCACACGCGTAGAGGAGTACGAGGGTTCACTGGTTCGGCTGCGCTGCCGTTGCCGCAGAATAACAGGGGGTGTGGGTGAGTGGAGGGATGGCTTGGCCAACGGTGGGAGTAGTAGGGGGCGGTGAGGCCTCCGCGACAGCACAGCCGGCCATGGGAGGCAGGAGCAGGCGGCACGACCGGCGCTGCTTTGGGCGGCTGGAGCAAGAAGGCAAGAGGTTGAAGAAGCATGACGGCTGTTGGATGGACATTGTATGGTCACTGCAGCTAGAATCGTTTATATTGACTAAGTTGACAAAGCCCTTGGTACGTCAACCTAGTAGGCCCACAGGTCATCTTCTGAAACGGTGCGCCTCAGATGTCAGGGGGAGGAATCATGTTTTGGGCGGGTGAAGCTAGAATATCCAAGATTGAAGAAGAAGCACGGCATCTGTTGGATGGACATCCAACGGCCACTGCTGCTAGAACCGTGTGTTGACTATAAGTTGACAAAGCCTTGCATACGCGTCAACTCTGTTTTTTAGGGGATGCGTCAACTTAGTAAGGCCAGAAGTGTGTGGCAGAGAACTTATAGCCCATTTTGGAATTCTAATGGAATTTACTACATCCCATTTACAGTTTGTCAAAAGTACAGCCCATTTCAGCCAACCGTTCAAAACAGAATTCAATAAAATTACCCACATTTTGATGGGATCCGAAATATTTTTATCCCGAAATTTCTAGTCAGATTAAATGCAATTTCAATATAAATTTATATTACATAAAAATCCAACGAAACATTGCGCTCGCAACAATTAATGAAATTAAAATTTTCAATATCCAAAAATAATATTTTATAAAGTAATTACGTGTTTGGTGCATTTTTTTATAGTTACTGCCCAGTTTTTATAATTACATCCCATTTATTATTTCTTAAAGCCCATTTTCTTGTTAAGCCTAATGCATCCCTCCTAGGAAAGATTTGCAGCCCAGCGGGGCGGAGAATAACAACTTGACCTTGCCTGGGTATTCCTAGAAAAAGTATAGCTAGGCTAGCCATTTTCAGCTTGAAAAAAATGAATATCTGGGCTAGATATCTGGCCTGGGCTAGACGGGCCACAGCCCGCCCAGTTAATACCTGCAGCGATGTTTTCGTTGTTGTTCAGAGGAGAAAAAATAATACCTGGGCTAAACATCGAAAAACTCTGCAGTGCTCACACCAAAAAAACACAAATATAGCTCGAGCTGCTTGGTCCCAGTCGGCGGCCGCTTCTTGTGCAATTCTCTCGTTTATTGACTACTCCCTCCTTTCTGGTTTATAGTGCTCAATTCAAAAATCTCACCAATCAAGGTAGATGGCGAGTGGTGGAATACTTTTTGTAGTTTTGCAAAAGCGCCTAATTAATGCTCTTGTTGTCCTCAAAAAATTATGTTTATCAATGCATTAATTGCAATGCATGCATGCATAAATTCATGCATTGGTCAATTTTCTATTAATACTTGCATGCGATGATTTAATGCACCTTGGAATCTGAAAATGTGATGGAAAACAACCAAATTGAGCCTTATAAAATGGAAAAACTAAAATTTCGAGATAAGCCCTATAAACCGGAAAGGAGGGACTACATAGGTCGACAATGGTGTGGGACCGTGATGTCAGGAAACCAGGAGGAAGCAAGATAAATTATAGTTATATATATATATATATAATAAGGAGGCACTTGCGTACATGAGGCTATGGCCCTGGTGGGTCCCCATTGTCATCCTCTCCAAGTAAAGTCATCTCCTCGCCCGCGTGCGCTTTCTGCCCGAAACTGTCAGCACCGCCCGCCTTGCTTCCCGGTGCAGGCGATTGCTCCGCCTTCAAACGACACAAGTGTCGTCTGTCCGTCCATCTACCGCCCACATTAATGATATGCGGTTGCCAAGGTGGCTACTCTGGCGCCACACGTCCATCCCTCCGCCGCCCACCATTGCTATATAAACTGCTGCGCCAGCCATAGCCGTAGTCATCCGCATCCGTTCCATTTATCCTGTCCACACCACTACTGCCCACCATGGCTTCCTTGCGCTCCAGCGCTCTTCTGGACGGGCGGACGATGGACCACAAGGAGATGGCAGCCATTGCTGCCGACCGGCTGGCCGGCAGGTAGACGGATGAGGACGATGTCCCAATGGAGAACATGGTAGGTGACGATCCGGCGCCAACCCCCTCCTCCGCGCCATCCTCGCTGGTGCATTGCACCATGACCATCGGCGAGGCCCGTGCCCAATATATGGACACAGTGAGGCAGATGCATGAGTAGTAGTTCCGGGAGGCCCAGGCCGCCGCCGCCTACAACCACCATCTCCTACAGGAGCACCTGCAGGCGGTGGAGCAGATCGCGGCGGAGCGGGCGGAGCAGCAGGCGCTGCTCGACTCATACCGCTCCGCCCGCAAGGGCCGCCTCGAGCGCTGGCGGTACCGCATGCGTGTGGCGGAGGCTGCGGCTGCCTACAAAGAGGCTAGTAAAGAGGGCGATGAAGCGGGCGAGGTGCTGTTTGGCGAGACCGAAGACGAGGAAGAGGACAATGCCGGCTCCGACGAGTCCCCGCTTCGCTGGCGTCGACGAGGCCCTGCACCACCGAGGCCCCGCGGCGCCAACAATGAGGCAGAGGACACCGCCGGCTCCGCCGAGGCCCCGCCCCGCCAACAATGAGGCAGAGCACATCGCCGGCTCAGCCGAGGCCCCACCCTTCCGGCAACGTGGGGAGGATTTCCACCGCTCTGCTGAGGCGCCGCCCGCCGGCAACGAGACAGAGGACATTGCCGGCTCTGCCGAGGCCCCGCCAGGCTGCCAACGAGGCCGTGCCACACAAAAAACGAGGAAGAGTAGAACACGGTAGGTCGCCGCCGCTCGGATCCAAGTAAGGCCACCGCCACTACCCTCCGGTTGAAGCCAATCTAGGCGGATTGACCATTGACGGCCGGTTAGCTTCTTGGCAGCGACATGGAGTCAGAGAGCTGCGCTGGAGAAGAATGCTGCTTCTACTTAACTACTGGTGCAGTTGGCTGACTGACACATGGGCCCAATAGGCCACATGTCAGTTACGCAACTGCACCTAAAGTGAAGTCACTGAAGCTTCTGTTCGGCTCAGCGGGACACAGGTGGGTATCTTCGGTAATTAATTATACCTCCAGCGCACCCATTTTTAGCTGAAGAATGTATGAAGTGTAATGAAATCCGGCATGTTTATATGAAATCCGACCGTGTATGAATGAATTTATTTCGACTAGTTCGAACTCCTATATCACTGGCATTGGATGAACATGCAAAACAATACGTACTAGCATTATTCCCAGGGTGATCACCTCATTTGCAGCAGTTTCACATGTACTCCCTCCGGTCCTTTCTAGTCTGCATACAAGTTTTGTATGCAGTCAAAGTATCTCTACTTTGATCAATCTTATACGAAAAATTATGCACTTTCATAATGTTCGAAGTAAAGAGGGAAAGAAGGAGTACAAAGAGTTTGAGCAGCTTTTTAGCGTTTCTGTACATTGCAATCAAACAGGCAGGCTTGGCAATTCATAGAGAACATTCAAAACAATTGATGATTATGCCTCTCAGCTGCTAACAGCAACTAAAGAAAAAATTCATAGAGAACATTCAAAACATGTCAGAGGCAATATTTACTTCACAACTAAAGAATAAAGAAAAAATTTATCAACGCTGCTAACAGCAAAGGGCGTCCCATTCGAAAATATCAAACGCATGATTTACTAAAATAAATGAGCAAAATTTAACAAGTTTGTCCCATACCAAAATATCAAATGCCTACGATTGTGGAATGGGCAGGGTTTGCCATCAGTTCAGACAATGACATGTCACCTCGTGCTAAATAAACCAGTTGTTCTTTTTGTGCAGTTCCACCAAAATAAATCAAATTCGCGCGTAGCTTGTATGATTTCGCCCTTATATGTTGCAACGCCTTGAACTTATCGGCACCTCCTTTCTTGTGGTGGAAATGAATGATTCAATGTATTCATGAACATTTTGTGCAGTTCCCATTGAAATCAAGATGAGCATCCCTGTTTGCACAAATACAAAAAAGTGATAAGTATAAAGCAAACTTTACTATGAATTGACAGTTTCAACAGGCACCTACGTAGTCCATGTATAGCACACTTTTAGAAAAATGGAACTCACCAGAAAGAATCCTAGAACAACATTGTACTCGCGCATCACAGAAAAAAATGGAGATTTGTCAGTCCTTCTAAGCTGAAGTTAGTTTGGCCTTCTAGGGAGTAATGTAACCATCCTTCAACTGCTCCTTCTGATGACAAGATAGATAGGGCTTCTTCATCCTGGCATAATCGGAACTAGTCACTTCACGTACTCCATATTCTTCTTCAGAGGAAGATGATCCTGTTGTGCAAAGACAAGAGGACTACTAAATGCTAGCATCCTTGTTTGCTCGAAAAAAAGGAAAGGAAATATTTAAAACAACACAGATGAAGCACTTCTAAAGGACAATACAACTTTTTCGTGACAGTATCTAAACAGTAGCACAACACCAATAGAGATGAGAAAGATCAATCATATGGATGAAATCAGTGGGTGAGTACCAACCTTTGTCAGGAGGCTTATTGTCTAGAGCATACAGATGAAGCACTTCTCCGTAACCATCTGTTGCTATCTACGGTGGTGGCCATGCTTACTATATACTCCTCGATTAGTTTAATGTTTCCAACATCTTCTTGTGCAGTTCCACTAAAATATATGGTATCTTCAAAGAAGATCCATGTTTGCACAAGTAGAGATAATTATGTATTACATTAAGAGTGGCATCAAATCAGTGGCAAAGCAATTGCTACTTCCAGCCAGAGCAATAAATTAAAATGCAAAACTATATCATTACTTGTGTCATCATAGTTCTAGTGCTTCATTATAGCACCGGGAGTTGATTTTTGTTTTTCTTCCGCTTGTTCTTCCCCTGCATCACTTGGTTCAATAACAGACAAGCTTCGCCTTCAATGTAAGATTTGGCATGTCAATTAGGGAGCACAAGTATAGTACTAAACTTAATTTTCTGATGAAAGTGGCAAAATACAGGCCAACAGTTGTGAATATCCTTATCTTACCTCAATGGGATATTACGGTGCACATACAGATTGGAAGCCTAGTCTCCATTTGTGCAGTTCACTAAAATCAAGCAACACTATCGTACAAGTAGCACAACATATGAAAGGACACTGCAGAATCATGTGAAAGAAGGCTAGTACTGACCTCTCATGATGCGGAATTCAAACAACTCACAAGAAGAAGATCTGAGCCAAATTTGCCAACACGGATAGGAAGTAAGATCTCCTCTTGTGCAGTTCCACTAAGATCAAGCAATCAAGCAACATTGTCGGTGTGACATTTTAGTTGAACTACACAAAACACTCTTAAAATAAAAGTGTTTTGTGCAGTGCAACAAAAGGTCACAATGGCAATGAGGTGAAGTAGATAACCCTGTTTACATAGAGGTGCAAAGGAAACAATTAGTGGTCAATAACGGTGAATGACACAGAAGCCAACAAAAAGAAGCATCTACCTTATCTAAATGGGAAAGAAAGCAAGACAGTAGCATTTCTCAGACGGTGGCATTGATTAATATTAACATATAGATTATATTAACAATAAAAATCGTTAAAAATGTAATTTGCTTTTAACTGTGGCATTGCATCAATTTTCCAGCGACATTATTAGAGGGTGTTTGTTTACAGGGACATTTTGGTGTAGGGACTAAAAAAACTCCGTGTTAGTCCCACCTAAACCAAACAGGTGGGACTTTTAGGGACGAAAAGTGGACATTTGGGACTAAAGAAAGATGACCCCGAGGGAGTCTTTTTGGGACTTTTTCCAAGAGTTGCCCCTACCACGCATCGCACCTTGTCTCTATTAGTTCATTACTAGGGGTAACATGGTCTTTTAGCATGTCATTTAATAACCTCTAGTCCATGTTTAGTCCCTGGAACCAAGAAGGTAGGGACTAGGGAGTTTTAAACCAAACAGGGTCGTAGATTAACAACAGCTAATGAGTTGCACGGGACATTGGACGCACCAGCACCATGTGCATCTATCAATGTACTGTGGGCATGCACAGTCTGTTGCAACAAAGAACAAACAACCAAGGAGCATATTTGTGTTGACCCCAGTTTTGTTATCTTTAGACACCTTCCCCTATGTGAGCGCAGCAAATGTAGTCCTGCTCAAAATCTACAGCCTTGTCCCTTCCTTTCCTTTTTGAACTAGTACTTTCGCCCCTTCCTTTCCTCTTTGAACCACGTCCTAGATTTATGCAACACAACTTTCCCCACTACTTTCCCCCATTTCTTTCCTATATAACCACGTCCTAGATTCGTGCTATACAACTTTCCCCCTTCATTTCCTCTTTGAACCACGTCCTAGATTCATGCTATATACAACTTTTCCCACTACTTTCCCCCACTCCTTTCCTCTTTGAACCACGTCCTAGATTCATGGTATACATGCAGCTAGAGCAATGCATATGGAGTAAGTAAATTATACCTTAAGGTTCATGGGCGTGGTTCAGTGGGCGACGGGACGTCGGCGAAGAAGAAGGGGTCGGAGGCCCTCCCGCGCCGTCGCTGGGTGAAAGTGAACAACTGCGCCGGTAGTGGATTCCCTCCCTCGCCGACAGCGACACCGTTAAGCCTCCTTCCCTTCCTGGCAGACGGATCCTGCCGGCTCTATGAGCAACAGTTAAGGGAGAGAGAGGCCAACAAAGTCTTGTTTAGATCTGGAGAGGGCGAGAGAGTGGAAGAGAGCAACTACAAGCGTTGAGGCTCCAGCGTGTATATATATACTGGAGAGAGAGAGTGTGAAGCGTGCAAACCCTAGAAAACAAGTGCCAAGGCTGCATCTTATATGTGATGAGGTGATTATACGGTCACTACAAGATCATATAGCTCCGTATCCATCCATTTTAACCAGTCAAAGAATCCTCTTGGCACAAATTATGCTCAAGTGTAGTTATCGAACCCGAGACCTCAAGTATGATGAGCGAACAGGCTAACCAACTACACAACCCTCCCATTATGTTCAACAAAAGAAAAATAACCTTTTATACATTCCTGCATTCGTGTGACAAGCATGCCGTGTTTTTTTTGTGTGTGTGGGAGTCATTGGGATTTCAATCATAATCTTGACATGTGGCTTTGGTGGTAAGACTATCCACAGTGGTGCAGAAATATTGCAGCCTTAGTCACCTTACCTCTCTCCATGTAGTACGTTGGGTCCCACTAGTCAGAGGGTGAAACAAACAAATTAATAAGAAAAATTAAAAGCGCCAGTGGTGTATCTTACCTCACACATCTCGCTACTGCTCGGGAACACTGTCCAATTGATCCCTCTGTTCGCTCACATACTATTTTAAGTGAATCCTTATTATAACATGCACACAAATTTTGGGCACTTGTATTCGACTTAAGTCAGTGTGCCACCATATCTCGTATACTTACTACTCCCTCCGTCTAGGTGTAATAAGTCACGTTAGAAGGTGCAACGGGACCAAGGTGTGTGCGTGTGTGTGTGTGTGTTCAACAGCATGTGTGTGTTAGAGAGATCGACCGATCGACCTACTCCTACAGAGAGATTGTGTGTAGTGTACGATTTTAGCCATGAGAGTCGGTGCATCCTCTCGTTTCCGGGCATGTCCGGCAGGGAAATGCGGACAGCTGCCACGCCCGCTCCTGACCAGCCTGGCCCACCCAAAGCCCCTCCCTCGCCCGCGTGTGCTTCCCGCCCAAAATGGTCAGCGCCGCTCCATAGAATCAGTGCCGCATTCATGCTCGAGCAGAGCGGACGCGACCTCTCACTGGCGCAAGAGGATGGTTGCTTCGTCCGTCCAACTTACTGCTGGGTCTATGTGATTTGACGGCTCATTGGTCATTATTACTGAGGTGGTAGGACTGTTGGATGTCCCACGCTTTCGGTGAACGGAGGTACTACCACTACTAGTGGATTACAATTTTCTCCATTCTTATAGTGGAGGAGTGCAAGAGCAGTGAAAACACGTAGGCTCAGTGATTACATGGCCCACCTCACACTAACACTGTGCGACACCTAACTCTTTACATAGTACTCCCTCCATTCCTAAATATTACTAGATGAGTCCCTGCGCGTTGCCGCGGAACAGCCGTATATCTCTCTACGCAAAATTATCGATTTCATAGAACTAAAAAAAACTAACCGCATGACAAATGTGGTAGCCAAACTAAATAAACTCCCATCATCATTTAGATCATCCCACGTAAGGAAAAAAGATCAGCCAACTCCTACTGCATAATGGGATTATATTTTTATTTTTGACATGTGAATGGGACTTAAAAGCTCACTTACATGCATGCTACCGGTGCATGCTTGCATGCAGACATGTTGATTTGATTTAAAACCCACTCACATGCATGCCACGGTATTTCTGCATGCTTGCATGTGGCTTAGTGCGGAGCCTTTCAACGTCTAAATAAGACAGCTATTATGGACTAATTTAGTTCATCTAACGGCTACATTAATTTTGATGATGTGGCTCAAGGAGAGGATAGAGAATTCCTAGTAGTGGGGGATAGCTATTACTAGTAGATAAGTCTTTGTAGAGATTCCACTAGGTGAACTACATATGGAATGGAGCAAGTACTAGTATAGTACGTACTGTAATTTATCAACGAGATAAATTTGTACAATGCTACGAAGCTTCCAGCTTCTGTTACATGTATCTTGCGTCCAAGGTTGCCCGTCAGAACATTTCATCAAATATAAAGGAGACTAACATGCATACTATTGCATCTCAATGATTGACAAATCATAGCAAATATGTACTCCCTCCATTCCAAAATAAGTGTCTCAACTTTGTGAAAACTTTAGTACAAAGTTGTACTACTACTAAAGTTGACACTTATTTTGGAACAGAGGCAGCTAAAGAAAAAAACGATCCATGCAGTCCCTAGCCCTTGAACCGTGAACCCTGACCAGGCTTCAATTTGCTAGCAATGTTCAAGCATCCTAATAAATGAAGTTTGAACCTTTTGACCATCGGATCATTTTGTGGAGTTTCACGAAAATCAAGATGAGCATCCCTGTGGCAAAGAAATTGAAGAAGCGTGATTAGAATAAGATTACCGGGACTAGTTGATGAGACATAAACTCATCACAAATACAGTATGTAGAAGTCAGTAGAGGTATGTGCGGGGCAAAGAAGTAGAGAAATATCAACAGGGAGTGATGTGGGCAGCTGGAGCAGTGGTGCAAGCCGGCTGTAAAGGGAGTTGTTCCTGAGGGACGTAGCTCAACCTTGAGGAGGGCGGTAGGAGGCGGAAACTGCCCATGTCGCGACAATGAGCAAGGGACGAAGGCAACCTCACCGGCTTTGTGAGAGAGAACAGCGGGGACCCCTAATCGGGACGTGCCGACAGTGGATTTTTGCCGTCGGCGACAACCACCGCATCTACACTAAGCATCCACCCCTTCCCCAAGCGGACGTGATCCACCGAGATGTTAGAGATGTGGCCATAGTCGTTTTGTACGAGAGAGTGTGAAGAGAGCAACCCCAGCAAGCAACCGTGTAGGCTGGCCCGTCCTGACTATGTATATAGTGGAGCGGTTTCCTTTTCTCTCCATATGAACCTATCATATTGCGTACGTGCCACTGAAGAAAAAAAACTTTATTTATAAATGACGCGGCACATACTACTCGTTCTCCTATAATCTTGCACTTGGCATCTCCAAAATATTAAACTTGCGATTCAGTGGCGGAGCTAGCCGAAGATCATTGGGGGGCGAAACAAAATTCTTCAGTGTTTGGGCGGGGCAAATGCTAAAAAAAGTTTAATCTAAGCCTTCCTAAATAATATTTCTTCAGGAATTTATCAAAGGCTGGGGGGCAGTGGCCCCCCTTGCCCTAACATAGCTCCGCCATTGTTGCGATTGGCTCTTCACCTCTTCGGGAAGTCGAGCAATAATGGTAGTGCCGTATATATCATTCTAGCTATATGAGACCGAATGAATTGATGCACGTCCACCACGTGGGCGAGGGCCGTTGGGCGAGGGAGAGTGCTACATACGGAGCAAAATGAGTGAATCTACACTCTAAAATACGTGTATATACATCAGTGTTTGGAGTATGTACTAGTAGTTCATATTGAAATCTACTAAAGGACATATATATTCCAATAAATATGATATAATCTATATAAACAAGGTAGACGGGATGAGGAGTAAATGGAGGGAGTAGTAAATTTTTCTCCTCGTCCTGCGAGCCACCGCGCGCATTGGCGAGGGAGCGGGCGTAAGGCGGAGCAAGTTTCACCTCATCCTGCGAACCACCGCGCCCGTGGGCGGGGGAGATGGCGTACTAAGCAAGCTTCTCCTTGTTCTGCGAGTTGACGGGACACATCAAAAGTACTCCAGTGTGTAGAGCCTTGCCTCTAAGGTAGGCCCAACATGGCTTGCCTTATTTTTTAATTTAACATAACGCATCAAGTCACAATTTGTTTGTTCACCCGTGGTAGATGATCCTCCCTCCACCAAGTGGACAACCAGTACACGTGCCAAATTACCACGTGGGCTGCCTTTTTCGTACAGAAATGAGCTCCACCGTGTACCCGCACGGGTGTGGTTGGGAAAGAGACGAGAGTACGTGCGCCGTGCATGCACCTCTTCTCTTCGTGCACGTCCCCCACCTACATGGGTGTGTGTGAGAGATACAAACCGCGTTCGTGTGTGTTTTTTGTTTTGGCGTGGGGGTGGGGGGTGGGGTGGGGGTTGATTTCGTGAATTATTTGTGGGAATATGTGTCGATGACATCTCAAACAAAATTTTGCATGCAATGTGTGTGAAATGGAGGCCTATCCATATCATACATAGAGGGTCGGGCAATCCACGAGAAGAGAGGGAGGGTTCATAGCTATCGATAGAGTCGAAGAGAGGATCAAGTGGGTGGGTGCGAGATCGATGAAGAGAGCCATCGAAATTGTGTGTGTGTTTGCAAGTCAAAGATATAGGGCGACTGGCCTACCGGAACGTTAGAGGGCACATGTCAAGTTTGTGTGTGGCAGGGAGACATGACTAGAGCGCTCGATGTATCGGTGTGTGTGGGGGGAGGAGGGTGGGGGAGGGGTAGGCAGTGGCCTAACTATAGAGGTAGAACGACTTGTATATGTGTTGAGAAGGAGAGACCCAGCTATGTCATCAGGGAGATCGGTCGACATCCATACATAACTGAAGGACGGGAAATATGATGGGACAGAGAGAGAGAGGAGAGAGGGAGGGAGGGAGACGGGTAGAGTGCTGGATGGGTGATGGAGATGCCTCTCGGAGATGGTGGGAGAGGCCTACTAGGCAAACTGAGGGTGGAACCGCAATGTTATCAATAAGAGTGGGGATGTGTTTCTGTGTGTGCCTCTCCGTGATAGATATGTCGGGACGTATCCATGGATGATGAAGGGGAACCATGTGTTTGGTAAGCAAACCTAACTAGATCGGTAGATCAATTGTTGTTTGTCGGAGGAAGGGAGAGACACAACTAATGAGGTAGATCGATCGACGCGTGGCTAAAACGAGTTATAAGGACCTAGCTAGCTATATGTTTAGCGAGACATCGGTCAGTGTACGACCATTTGTTAGAGGCAAATAAGGCCCAGCGAGACGGATAGACAGAGAGAATGGAGCTAGGAGGTGGTGCAAGAGGCCCAACTACGAGCTAGATAGGGGGAGGAGTGTGCGGTTGTGAGATCGATGAAAAGAGGGGCAAGAGTTTACACATGTGTGTGACCGTATGAGAGAAACGAGGCAAGGACACATAAAGGAGGAGATTGAAGGTGTGTGTGTATGTTGTAGGCAGGCATCGCTGGAGAGATTTATCGATCGGTGTGTGTCGGAAAGGAGTTGGGGAGACTCTGGGAGAATGACCTAAAGAAAAAAATGAATGTGCCCGGTGGATAGAATGCCGAGGGAGGGGGAGGGCGAGGAGGGTGTGTGCATGCACGAGAGAAAGTTAGTGGTAGCTACAAAGGTTAGAGGATTGTGTGGGTGTAAGAGACTAATAAAGATCATAATTTGATATGAAAGCGGATTCATATATTTGAATAGGAGATCATATTGTTTTAAACATTTCATGCATGAATATAGCGATGATACACGTGTTGTGCACATGTTATACCATAATGTGACAATGCATGGCATTTGCAACTCATAGCTAAATGACAAACAATCTAAACCATACTATACATCAAACAATATCACATTTTATTTGAATTTGTGATAATGTGTGGCGTTTGTAGCTTACAACTAAATATCGAACAATCTAAACAATACTATATATCGAACATTCTAACATTTTATTTGAATTTGTGGTAATGTGTGGTGTTTGCAACTCACATCTAAATACTTGTAGGCATAGGGGGAGGGGCACCATACATATTGTGATAAACACATTATACATATGAGACATGGTTTAGATTATGAAGATCTAGCTAGAGCTAGAAATGTAATGTGATTGAAATCAAAATAAAGTGGATTCAAAAAATCAAGTTTGAGTTTATATAGTACACATAGTTCATATGTAACTCGAGACTAATCATGTGGTGTGCTGTGAAGATAATACACAAATGATGGTTTAACTTGACAATAATGATGATTGTAGATCTTATTAAAAGAGAGAAACGAATTCAAATTCTTTGATTTCACAACAATCATTACTGTAGATATTATTCAAATAGAGAAACGAATTCAAATTTAGTTCATATTGAAGCGGTAGTATATACGTTTGGAATGCACTAAAATGTTCATTTGAGTAGTAGGCTGCTTGCATTATACATGTAGCGAAATATTTTAATTAAACATAACATGAATTCAAAGTTTTGAACAACATTTGTAGTGCGCATTGATTTGGTACAGTACATATTAGGCTTGTCCGGAAATTTCAACCCGCGCCTTGTTAGCCCGAAATATTTAAGATATATCTTTGTCTTCTTGTGCTCCGACAACTCTCTCCATCTCAACCCGCGCCTTGCTATTCCGAAATTACAATGCGCGCGAAAACTTCCACCTCTTGTGAAATCCCGACACGTGAAATGCCCGTGGTACCCCTGAACCGAAAGAACCGCCTCAAATTGGTGGGGGTACTTTCGTATATTACCCCACATTTCGGACAAGCGCGTCTCTACGCCATGGTTCCCCGCTGCCATCCCATCCGCCCATCCATTCATACACCGAGGCCGCGAAAACCTGCGACGAAACCCCACACCCTACTCCATCCACCACCTAGCCGGAGCCTCTTCCCCAACGACGTCGTCCACAGCAACACCTTGACGTCCCTCATCCACCGTACCGGATGAGGATCTTTCGTCGATCTCGTCGTCCCTCCGGTTCAGCCACCCCGTCCTCCACCTCTAAGGAGCTGCCCTGATGTTCCCCTCGTCTTTCGTGCCACCTCCATTCCCACGCCGCTGTCTTCACCTGCACCACCGGAAGAGCATCATCATCACCATTTCCTTGGATGAACCTGCGGCCTAATCGGCGCCACCAAAGCGGTTGTACACTAATCGCCGCATTTTCTTCTTGATTCAATCTCACGGTGCTGCCGACGCTCGGTCCCGAGCCGACACGGCTCGGCTCCATCCACAGCGGCGGCGCCGGCCACTTCCTCCACTACGTCGCTCCCTCGGCGGCGACGTCCACATCAGTAGGAGCTGCTGCTGCTTTAGCTCTCGCTCGCGGTGCTGCTCTACTCTTGCTCTCGGTCCCCTGCCTGGTCTGCTCTTGCTATTGCTCTTGCTCGCCCTGCTGCTCTCGCTCTTTCTCTTGCTTGCGATGCTGCTCCGATTTATCTACACATCAAACGACTGAATCAACTTTTGGGTCAGTCGATTTTCATGGGGTGAGGGGGGGCTCGCCGGTGTGAAGGAAGAACCAGCCGCAACAGGGAGGGGGGCTTGCCGGAGACATACCCTGCTATCTATCTTAGGGTTCAGGGTGGGG
>NC_041385.1:319722176-319848264 GCF_002162155.2 Triticum dicoccoides | reverse complement strand
AGGGATGGCCGGGACGGCGGCGGACCGGCGGTGGGGAGTGTTTTCAGGGCGGGCGGGATGGCGCACCGCCGGCCGCGGGCGACGGGGGGCTGCTGTTTGGCCGGTGGTGGCTGGTGGCTGAAGGGAGTGGAGGTTGAAGATGAACCGCAGGCCCTTGATTTCGTATCCAATGGCTGCAAAATTGACTGACCAGAGATGAAAAAGTCAGTCGACCGAGGTGTAGCCTCACCTTGCTAGTGCGTTAAGTTTCAAAAGCAAAATTCAGTTTCGACACCAAAATTCAGTTTCTATAGTTAAGTTCAGTTTTGACAGTTCAGTTCAGTTTTGACAGTTAAATTTAGTTTCGACAGTTAAGTTCAGAGATGAGCGGCTGATGTATTTTACATCTAGCACTTTGTGGTTATGTATTTTATGTCATGTATAGGAGATTCTATTAGAATTACACTCAGGTTAACGTTGTTCATTGTCTTTCTTGTCCTACTTCAGCCTCGGCGTCATACAACTCACCGGAGCTGCTCCAACAACGAAACCCTCCATCACAGCAGAGCAGTACCTCGGGCTCCATCTCCAGACGCCTAAGAACTTCTTCCCCTCCTCCGACAGCAAAGTCAGCCGGAGCATCCTCACCGGCCAACCCAATCACGCTGAGATTGACATGGCTTCGCCAAAGAGGTTGTACATTTGTTGCATCTCTTTTTTACTCTACATGTTATATATAGTGTCCACTGAGCACACGAATTTGTTCATTTAGTGTCTCCTTGAAAGAAAAAAGTAGGAATTTTAATTTTCACTTTTCCTCCTTTTCAAATTCCTATTCATGAAGCACAAGACTAAGAGATAGTAGCATAATAGCATTATAGCCGTATGTTTTCTTGTGGTTTGACTTAATCTCGCCATGCTTCTTTGCATCATGTGATCTTCTAATTGTTGTGAATCAAACAGCCAGATTGGCAGAAATCCTGTGTTTTTAAGTTCTCTGTTTTGCACGTGCATTCCTATCCTATTCCTGTATATTTCCTATCCCTGCATTGTTGGAATCCTCCAATTCAAACGAGCCCTTACAGAATTACTTCTCTTATAGATAGTTGTCAAAGAAAACCTTGCATGGTTTGTCCCTCTCCTGCTGCGCCGTCGTCCACCCCAGCTCAGCTGCTCCAACGACAGAAGGGTCCAGCACAGCGGGGATCCAGCCCCCAGACTATCTTTCGCCGCCTCAGATCTTCTTCCCCATTGCCGGCAGCCATGAAAACTGCATTACCATCATCAATCGAGCAGATGACCTCGAGGACTACACGGGTCCGCAAGAGAGGTCGCACTCTTCCGTGTTTGCTTACGTTATGCATCGCTTAATATTACATGCTACTTTATCGTCCTTTTCACCGATTAGACTGTGAGTCAGCTCCAAACTAATGGTCAAACATGAGTTTTTAAATGGTTGTGGGGTACATATCGGGGCCGCTATCAATAGTATCTATCTACTATCTGGTTAATCTCCGGTGTCTACTTTGAGTTTCATGTTGGGTCGGAAACAAACAGTAAAGAAGCCATTATCTGTACTTTTTAACTGAAGCCATTATCTGACTGCTATTATTGGTTTTGGGTCTATCCATAGGTTGCTACCATCACTCTGCATTTCTGGATGCACTCCTTACATAATCTCACTATGTTTTACTCCAATGCATGACAGTTATGTAAACAATGTAACTGAACATGTAGAGAAAAAGAGATGAGCCTTGCGTGGCAATAAAATTTCATGCAGACGTCGCTCCATGGTAGGCGCAAAGGCAGCCCCCCTGCACGCATTTTGGACTGTAATCGAGAGGAAGATATCTGTTCCGAGGGGGATTCAAAAGGAGAAGACAACACATATTTACCCCCTGAGGTCTTCGCTCTAACTTGGCATGCTGATGTTGGTTATATCATGCATATGGTGTCTTGCATTGCTTACTTTATACATCAAATGTGTCATCTGCTTAGTTTAGACATCCTTTGTGCGTATGCCTTCTGTTTAGTTTATTCATCGTTTATGTGAATTATGCAACGACATCTTGTTTCGCCAGGCAGCATATATGTGAATTTTGCAAGGACATCCTGCTTAGCCAGTCATCTTATATGTAAATTATATCAGGCCATCCTTTTTTGGTTACATATTACATTTGTCAACAATGTTAGTACATTCAACTGCTCTTCGTGTGCATCAGCCATTTCACACGGTGATGGCAAATTCTGGAGTGAAAACAAGGTCTTCAGAGCAGACTATGATATCTAACAAAGCGCATATCTCGGTGGTTACGGATAGCCCCTCAGATGAGGATTCAGAGACAGATGACCAGTCCTCTTCCCCCCCCCCCAAGGTGTATGATCTAACTTGGCAGGGTTATGTTGCTCATATCGTGCGTATGGTGTCTCGCATTGCTATGTCATTTGATTAGTTTAGACATGCTTGTGTGAATGCCACCTGTTCAGTGTCTAATTACCATATATGTGAATTATGCATTGCCATCTTGTTGCACGACATTATATATGTGAATTATACAATGCTATCTTGTTGCAAAGGCATTATATAGGTGAATTATGCAATGCCATGCTGTTTAGCCAATCATCATGTATGTGAATTATATCATGCTATCATTTTTTTGTATTACGTGTTCCATTTGTCGACAACGTTTGTATATTCAACTACTCTTCCTGTGCATCAGCCATTTGAAGTGGTGATGGAAGTATCTGGAGTGAACACAAGGTATTCAGAGCAGACAATGCTACCTGCTGAAGCAGACATCTTGCTGGTTACAGAGAGTTCCTCAGAGGAGGATTCAGAGACTGATGACCAGTCCTATTTCCCCCTGAGGTCTATGCTCAAACTTGGCAGGGTTGTATTACCCATGTCATGCATGTTGTCTTGAATTGCTTAGTTTTTACATCATATATGGATTGCCATCTGCTTCTTTGCTTACTATATAAATCATATATTTGAATTATATCATGACATCATGTTTACATAGTACATACACATCATCTATCTGAATTATGGCATGGCAACCCATTTAATAAAGACAACATATAGTTATATCGTCTCATCCTATTTAGTGTTTACAGTCATCATATTTTGAATTATGGCATTCTATCCGTGAATGTATGTGAATTATGGCATGCCAACCTATTTAATAAACACATTATATAGTTATGTCATGTCATCCTATTTACATAGTCTCATATTGTGAACTATGTCTCTCCATCTTTTTTAGTTAGCCGTCATAATGTGAAATTGTGTCATGCTTTCCTGTTTAGTTAGCCATCATATATGTGAAATTGTGTCATGCTATCCTGTTTGGTTAGACAACATAAATATAAATTATTTCATGCCCTCTTTTATTCCCCACTATCCATTGCACATGTCTATCATACAATGTCTATACTTTCAATTACTTTTCTTGTTTATCAGCCATTTGAACTAGAGAGCGTGATGGCAGTATCTAAGGGAGTAACAATACGGTCTTCAGAAAAGATAGTGCTACCAGTTGATGCAGATAGAACCACAGTTGTACTTGCCCAAGGACTAGATCCACCACACATAACCTAGACTCTCACAGATTGTACCCCTACCCAGTTGGACAGAGAACCAGCTACACCCCTTCTAACCCAACCCCGGCAGATAGTAACCCAGTTCCAGTTGACACAACACCGTCTCCACCACAGAGCACGCAAACACGAGCAGTTAGTAAGGGAACTGCAGTGCCCAAAGCATTAGGACCACCACTCCGAATCCCAACTCAACGCTTAAAGGAGAAGAAGATTTGTTCTCAAGTCAGGTTCTGTAGCTATGGTTCACACTCCTTTGCTCTTGCATTACTGTATTTACTCATACCAACTATTTTCAAATTTGAAGGATGGAACTGAAACTCGAATGGCGCAACAGGTATGTTTTAAACATGTTTCTTTAACTGGTTTGCTGTTGTAACCTGCTCTATGTTGATTTGAGTTTCAATTGACTAAACAGTTATGTTCTCATGTCATGCACATTACAAGTGTTGTTATTTCTCTATAGTTACCCACACTTATATTCTGTCTATTCTGCTTTGTCTTGAACAAATATTATTTCAACTGTGTCTCTATCTTGATTTGGCAACAAAAACTAGAACGATATAGACCATAAAGTGACCATGGTACATAGATATATGTTTGTTGCATGCTGTTATCCTGTCCACTTTACTACTGAACTCATTTACCAAAATGAGTTTCATATACAACATGGTAAACATGTCATGTGTCTTCTTGTTTCTCTTTTAGAATGCAGACAAAATATTGGAGAACAGTACCGCGTTATCCAATGGTAAAGGAAGTAATGCTGATAAGGTTCAAGATAGTGAGACACCCCTGTTGGTCTCCAAGAAAGCTGATAAAAACTATCGTGACGACAGTGAGAGAACCCAAAAGTCTTGTCTTGCTGTAGTGTTCGAGTTACTGGCCACTACTGCTGGCACAAGCTCTTTGAACTCGCTGCCTGAATCAGTTCGTCTTCTTGAGTCTCGACTTCAAGTTGAAAGCCATCAATCAGATGTGCTGCGACAGGAAGATGAAGGACTGAGGAAGTCCCTGCAGAATTCAGATGCATATTTCCTGGTGCAACAGCAAGCGCCGGAGGATTTAAGCGCCAAACAAGAGAAAGTTAATAAGCTTGCTAAGCATCTTGCCAGCATTTTGGGTACCCAGGATATTGTTTCTTGAGATCTTCTGAAGTTGTTTCAGTTCTGGATTTGTTTTGCTGCGGCGTTTATTTGCGCTGGTCGCCAACTTTGACAACCAGTGTATATGATATGCTGCTTTGTTCCCTATATTTGCATTGGTGGCAAACTTTGATGCCTAGTGGATGTAATATGTGTAATAGCCGTGATAGCCTAGCGTTAGTTGCTTGCTTATTTATTTCCTTGTTGTCTTGTTTATTTGTTTGCTTGTAGTCATTGCAGTTCTTTTTCCGCAGTTTGCTAGTTGCTGCAATAACCTATTTTTTAAAACTAGGCCACAATAACCATGGGCAAATATTTACAATAGTGACACTGGGCCTCCTACTGGCTGTAGAAACAGTGAGCCTTCTACAGGCCGTAGAAATAATGGGCCTTCTACGGGCCATAGAAACAATGGGCCTTCTGCGGGTCGTATCATCAATGGGCCTTATACGGGCCATATGACCGATTGCTCAAACATGGGCCAAACAGGCCTCATTATGGCTGTAAACGGGCTAGAGTTGGAATCGTCTGTGAATGGGCCGGCCATAATGGGCCATCATTAATAGGTTGTATTTGATGATGCTATGAAAATGGCCCAACGTATTAATGGAGCACAAACGGGCCGACTGTAACCACGGGCTGAATTTGGCCCAGAAGCAGAAAATGACAATAACGGGCCGTAATTAAACGAATGCTGGAAATGAACCCAAGAATAGATGGGCTCTGAGAAGGCCGAAAGATAACATGGCCAGGAAACGGCCCAACGGAGTAACCGGTCGTTAATGGGTTTAAGGTGATAGACTGTTCATTACGGGCGAGTTTCACCACGGGCCGTTAATGGGTGTAAAGTATTACACTGTTCATTACGGGCCAGTTTCACCACGGGCCGTTAATAGGCCAAGATTTACAAAGGGCCTCATATGGGTTGAAAGACGTCATGTGCCATACATGGGCCAGAAGTGAAAACGGGCTGGAATCATATTGGATGGCCCAGATGACGCTACTGGGCCTAATTCAGATAGGGCGTAACGAGCCTTGGGTTAGCGGGTTGTAAATGGGCTATATGCGAACAAGCCATTAACATGCTTTCCATGGGCCTGCCAGCCACCTTTTGACCAAGTCAAACGGGCTGGCATTTTCACGGGAATGGGCCTCTGTTGGGCCGTGCCATGTGTCAACGTATTATAGTCGCCTTCCGTCCAATGAGTGGATGACATCTGTCCGAACGATGAGCCGACACGTGTTTCCTCCAGCCAATGATGATTTTACACGTGGAAAATCCCCATTGCTCTGGGTTGTCAACGGGTTATCGGATCCAAAACCTGACCCGATAGCTTAACGGTGTTCCGTTACGGTGGATGCCATGTGTCGGTCACCCTTAACGAAAGCACTTCTGTGACGCGCGATTTATCGTCATGGAAGTGGTAATGTCATGGAACACTTCTATGACAACACAGGTATGACTATCTTGATTCTGTCATAAAATTGTCATGGATGACAAAAAACGTGACCTACTGTGACAAACACGTATCATCACGGAAGTGTATTTTTTTTGTAGTGTTAACTTGGTAGTGTGATGTCGTTTGCATCTTGCATATGATTTATTTCTTGTACTCATCACATTTGTTTAAACGCCGGTTATGACGAGACACTGTTAACTTGACAGAGTGATATTTGTAGCATCTTTCATATTGTGTCTATCTTCCATTACATTGCTTCTAATTTATTGAAATGCCTTCAACTTAGTTTGCACATCATAGTTCTGATTATCTCATGTCTTCCTGTTTTCTTACATATTACATCCTCCTATCATGTGGTTGTCTAACATCAAAGTTTAGTTCGTCTGTATCACAAATCAATTTGTTCTGAAGAACTAAATTTTTATTCCTTTTTCTTCTCGGCTCGACTTAACATGGCATAGAGAAAGAGGAAGGACCACATAAAGACAGGGGATGGTGTTAATACTAAGGACACACGAAAACTGAAGCGGCTGAATAATGCGGATTCTGCTAGTACTGATGGTGCAATAGAAGGTAAAAGTCCAGCGAAAAATTGTACAAACGCGGTATCCCGTGCTACACGAGCTGCAAAACAAGCCAAACAGAAACTAATAGCTGGAACCAAACATGCAGAGACAGCCCTCCTGTTGCAACACCTTCCACAGTACCAACAGCTGCACAAGTTACTCATTTGTCAACTCAGCTAGTAGCACATTCCCAAGCCCCCTTGCCACCTGACACATCTTCCGAAGCACTCTTGACACAAGATGAGTTGGCAAGATCAGATGAATCTTGTGAGATTCGACAGCTAGAAGGTAGATGCTGGAGTCAAGTTACAGTTGCATGCTTGTTTATATGTAGTCTCACAGTTTGATGTACACTAACACTTCCTATGTTTGTTGTTGGACTAGCACCTGGGCGCAAGAGGAAACAAACAGCAGGGATAATGCTCGAGAGGTTAACTAAATCTAGAGGAGGAAGAATGGAGATCCATTTTGAGGCAGGGTTTAAGAGGCCACATGATGCTACAGATTCAGCCAAGTTAGTATTAGAGGCAGCAGTTGCCGTTAGGTGTCATGCACGTATCCTCCCAACATGGATTAAGTACAGGAATGACAAAGACGAAAACCAGTTCAACACCTTCCTTGACCATTTATCTGTATGTATGGTTATGTATGGAAACTAGTAATATTGTCTTGATCTGTCCCATACTTTCTAGGTTGCTGATAATGAGACTACCATAATTTTAAACAGATGAGGTCCAAGTTGGATAGCCAACATGATGCAACAAGACAAGCTTGCACCCATGTTTTGAAGGCAAGGCTAAGAGTGAATTTCAGCAGATAGTCTACTCTGCGACAGTATCGGTATAACTTGAAGAAAACTCACTTTGAAGGCAACGGTAACAGTGAACTTGCCCAAACATCTCCAGTAGAAAATATATCAGATGAAGACTGGAGAGGCCTCTTTAAACACTGGTATGATCCAAAGTATCAAGTACTTTATATGTATGTGATCAGATCACATGTTGAACTCCTATTTACGCATGTGCCTCACAAATCTATCTTCTTGTAGGTGAACTGTTCAAAGAACAAGGCCAACCATACGAAAGTTAAATTCCAACAGACGACAGGATCTCGTAGCTATATTGCACACTTCGAGGCTCTCGTAATTAGTTGTTTTTTCACTCTTTTTGATGTGCCATATTATCAGATCTATATTGACTTGTTCCAAGTATAGAGGAAAGCCCGTGAGGACCATAAAGTACCTGAACCATATGATTTGGAAATCTTCAAGGACTGTCACACCAGCAAGACAAAGGGTATGACTACACCAGTCAAAGCCGCTGTTGTAAGTCCTTAATCCTCATGCCTTTTAACTACTAATTACTTTGACTCGTGCATTGAACTGCATGGTTTGCAACCAATGTCTATTACTCTTTTCAATTTTATACACAATTGTCTTAGCATATCATTGCACCTTACAAGGTTTAAAAGAGAGGAGTGATGTTCCTTTGATCTTGATATGTAATCTAGTTTCGTGCTGGACTTGCCCACACAATGTTACAATTGCCTGTTTTTCTGTTCTCAGCTGTTTTGTGATATGAATGATCTCATACTATGCTTACCATATTATAAACTTTGTCTCTTTATCCTTAGCTGTCAGAACAATGTGAAGAAATACACAATACATTAGCCATGGTACATGGTCATATGTTTGGAACCTGATTTTATTATGTACTTTGCAGTAAACTACAACTAATATTTTACACGGGTTCACCAGAATAAGTTTTGTATATAGACCATGCATAGCAATTTTGTTTGGTTTTGCTGCCTCCTTAATATCTTCTGTTTTCGTAATACTAATGTAAAAACTCAACTTTTCAGCAAGCTACGGAAGAATGGTGTAACCGCAACCTTTTGAAGGTGATGAGGGAACTATAACCGCAATGTCACTTTCGATAAATGGGCCTCCAATGGGCCGTAGAATCGGTTGGCCTCGGTCCATCGGATAAATGGGTCCACATGGGCCATAAACGAGCATAATTGGTATCGGGCTAGCACGGTAACGTGCCGTTAACAGGCCAGAAGACAGCAAAGGCTTAATTCTGTCACAGGCATAACGGTTTGTTAATGGGCCAGAATATAGGATAGGCTAGAAACGGTGCGACGGGTTAACAGGACACAAACGGGCAGATTTTAACCATGAGCCAAATTTGGCCCATTAGGGGAACGTGCTAGTAATGGGCCGGAAGTAATCGAGAGCCGGAAAGGTGCCCAAGAACGTATGGGCCGTCAGTAGGCCGAAAGCTAACACGGGCTGGAAACAGCCCATGGAAATCATGGGCCGTTATTGGGTAGAAAGAAATTTACTATTCATTATGGGCCAGAGTCACCGTGGGCCACTAAAGGGCCTAAAGATATGGAAGGCCTCATATGGGCCGAAAGATGTCATTGTACATACATGGGACGAAGGTGAAACGGGCTTGTGTTATATTCGATGGCCCACATGATGCCGTTGGGCCGATTTCAGGAAGGCTCTCACGGGCCGTAAGTTATCTGGCCGTAAAATGGGCTATATGCGAATAGACCGTTAACAGGCTTTTCATAGGCCGGATCGCTAACTTTTGACCAAGTCAAACATGCCGTCCTTTGTAAGCTAAATGGGCCAGTGTTGGGCCTTCACACGTGTCGACCAATCATAGGCGCCTATATGACCCAATGACGAGCTGACACGTGTTTCCTTCAGCCAATGAGAATTTTGTCCGAGCTATTAACGGGCTATCGAATCAAAAACCTGACCCGATAGCTTAACGGTGACCCGTTACGGTGGATGCCGCGTGTTGGTTACCCTTGATGAAAGCACTTCCATGACACGTCATTTATCATCATGGAAGTGAACACTTCTATGATGATAATTTTGGTATTGTCATGGAACACTTCTACGACAGCACATGTATGACTATCTTGATTCTGTCATAAATTCGTCATGGATGTACATATATGACAGAAAACATGACCTACTGGGAAAAACGCGTATCATCATAGAAGTGTATTTTTTCTGTAATGGTGTGTGTGTGTGAAATGGAGTCTTAGTGTGGTGTTTGTGTTTGTGTGTGTGTGTGTGTGTGAAGCGGAGTCTTCAGTGGGGAAAGTAATTTAAGTGTGTGTGGCTTCATCGTAGAGAGGTAATGTGTATGGCAGAGGCCTTCAACGAGGGGGGTGCGAGAGAGAAGAGGCTCGTAAAGAGGGAAGAGAAGGCATGTGCGCGTGAGAGGAGTGGACATCGAGATAACGTGTGTTTTCGAGAGACACCGAGGAAGACTACTATATATCGATGGTGCATGTAGGTGGGAATTAAACGAAAGGATAATCTTATTGGTTTCGGGGAAATAGGGAAGGAGTGAGGGATGGGGGTAGCTAGAAGTAGATTATTAAGTGTGAGAGTGTGTTTTAGAGAAGAGACCCATCCAGGCGGAAGTCATGTGCACACAAGAAGAAAACGATTCGATGTGGGTGAGGGCTGAGGGTAATTAAATACATATGGAAACACGGGAGACCTTCAACGTGCATGTGCGAGAGGTATACATGTATATGTGGGATGTGTGTGTGCACACGCGCATGATCAGGATAAAAGAAAGAAGACATAAGTCATAAGATCAACAAAATGGGAGAGATGGATCGATATGACAGTATGCATGCATGTGAGGGTGGAGGGAAGAAGGCCCGATAATTGAGCATGTGTTTTTGTCTTTAAGAGATAGTGGCGTGGGCTGGAGCATGCATCTATGGTGACAAGACTGAGCGAGACACAATGATTGTGCAAAAGAGATCAACCTATAGATGCATGTATAGAGAGACAGATATAGTGTGCGTGATAGGAAGCAAGAGTGCATGCGAGATAGAGAGGTTGACGGAGAAATTGGAGATAGATAGAGAGATAGAGATGCTAGCTAGAGGCACATTGGCTATTTTGTGTGTTAGAGATGACCGTCGGGTGGTTTAGAGGGGTGAGGTATGTGTGTGTGAGAGAAATATAAAAAGAGGGCGCATGACTGCATGTAGAGAGAAACATATATAATGTGAGTGATAGGAAGCAAGAGTGAGGGCGAGAAAGAAGGTTGATGGAGAAATAGATAAATAGAAAGATAGGGATGCTAGCTAGACGGAGATCGGCTAGTGTGTGTGTGTTAGATATAAGAGTTGAGTGTATCAAAAGGCTGGGTTATGTGTGTGGGTGTGAAAGAGATAGATACAGGGTGCATGTGAGTCACATACAAACAAATATTAGAGAGAAATGAGATCCCAAGAGATGGAGTTTTCTGTTTGCGAGATAAAAAGATATTTCACAAGGAGTCATAGTTAGAGACACATATCAGGGAACGTGAGATATCCCTAGGGGGAAGAGTGTGTGTGAGCGACATACCAGGGAATAGTGTTGAGATATGAGACCCTTGGAGACAGAGTTTGTGTTTGAGTGTGAGGAAGAGATATTTAAGAGGGAGAGTTGTAGATTTTCATACCTAAGGAGCGCAAGACATCTCTGTGTGAGAGGGGGTGTGCGAGCAGCATACAGGGGAATAGTAGAGACAAATTGATGTAGGCTGGAAACCCTAGGGCCGATCTTTCATGATTGGAGTGGATCCTACCAGGAACACAAGGGGAAATGTCACGCCCAATATGCGATACTATCCTAAAGAGACTTGAAGGTCCCACCAAGGATAGAACCGCATATTGAAACGCTTTTGCAAGGTGGATATCATTACATCAACATTACATAATGGATGGGGATACATACAAGAGGCATACAATGCCACACGAATACAACAACATCATACATAAGAGCAACACCCGACTACGAATGAAACACAAACAAAAACTCATACGACATCCACCCTGCTATCCCAGGATGCCGACCTGGAACCTATCCCTTGATCGAAGAAGAAGCAGAAGAAGAACTCCAAAACAAGCAAACATCACTCTCGCGTCATGATCATCGCATAACCTGTACCTGCAACTGTTGTTGTAGTAATCTGTGAGCCACGAGGACTCAGCAATCCCATTACGATGGGCATCAAGACTAGGAAAGCTTAATGGGAAAGGAAAAGGGGTAAAGTGGTGAGGTTGCAGCAGCGACTAAGCATATTTGGTGGCTAACATACGCAAATGAGAGCGAGAAGAGAAGCAAACAGAACCGTCGTGAAGCTAACAATGATCAAGAAGTGATCCTGAACTACTTATGTCAAACATAACCCAAAATCGTGTCCACTTCCCGGCTCCGCCGAAAATAGACCATCACGGCTACACACGCGGCTGATGCGTTTTAATTCAAATCTGGTGTCAACTTATCTACAACCGGACGTTAACAAATTCCCATCTGCCACATAACCGCGGACACGGCTCTCGAAAGTTTATACCCTGCAGGGGTGTCTCAACTTAGCCCGTCACAAGCTCTCACGGTCAATGGAGGATATTCCTTCTCCCAGGAAGACCCGATCAGTCTGGGAATCCCGGTTTACAAGACATTTCAACAATGGTAAAACAAGACCAACAAAGCCGCCCGATGTGCCGACAAACCCGATAGGAGCTGCACATATCTCATTCTCACGGCAACACCGGATGAGAGATCCTACGAGTAAAACGAGCGCTCAAGTTTCCCCGAGGTGGCCACTCAGTCTACTTGGTTCGGACCAGCACTTAGAGAAGCACTGGCCCGGGGGGGCTAAAATAAAGATGACCCTCGGTGTTGGGGATATAACTATTTGTGTAAGCCACCCAGGAGGGGCCGAGTTACGCAAAGAAGACTTACCAGAGAGAAGCCCAAGACCAAAGGTGAAGATGGCGGTTCATAGAGGGCTTAAGGCCCGCAGGCGACTTAAGGCCTGGTGTAATAAACCGCCATAGTGATATGACTTGTATCATAAGGTAGACTTAACTAGTCACCGAGCCGGACATTTTTTATAATCCGGCCGGAACTCTGTAAGCCGCAGGGCGTTAACCCGTGTATATAATGGGATGACCCACTGGCGGCTTAGGAAAAGAAACAACTCATCGAGAACCGGGCATAGCATATCTCACTCCCTGGTCATCGAAACATCAATACCAGCCCAACTAGACGTAGGCCTTACCTTCACCGTAACGGGCCGAACTAGTATAAACCCACTCGTGTCCTTTGTCCCGATTAACCCCTTCAAGCTTCCTAGTTGCGATGGCTCCACAACTAAGTCCTTTCACGAGGACATCTGACGTGACAATTCCACGACAGTTGGCGCCCACCGTGGGGCCAGCGCACGGTGGACTTGAGTTCTTGAAGGGCAACTTCAAAGGGCTCAAGGGATACGTAGTGGGCCGGATGACCAAAAGTCATTGCGGCAAGATCTACATCAACGACGAAGGCTGGGGCCCCGACGCCGGCTCAATTGAGTATGGGTACCGGGTCCCCTTCGGAGGGATCCACGTCTTCATCGGCCGGATTGGCGAGCCGAGGACTGAGCCGGACAACTGCACTGACCTCGTCGAGACGGCTCAGCGTGCGAAACCCGCCCGAGCTCAACCCGGCATGAAGCGCGTCTTTGTGGGCTGCGTCCACAGAGAAGAGCTTTCTGAAGGACCTGAAGATGGTGGTGACACGGCCGTCCACTCTGATGGTGATTCCTCCGCCGGTTCAACAGATTCCCTGTATCAGGTACAAGATGGTGTGCTCGGGGGCTGTTCCGATGGCTTCAGTATTTCGGACCCCTGTGAGTCACCGAATTGGGCAGGAGTCTTCATGGCTGGGACTCAACCCGGCCAAAACTCTACGGCCGCTGCTGCAGTTACGTCCGGGATAGTAGCGGCCGGGGCAGGAGGCCCTGTGCGCCCGCCGGCTCAAGTGCTGATAGATCTGATGGATAAACTTACAGCCCTGTTAACCGCCACGGTTATCCCTGCGAATAAAGATGAGCATGACGCGGAGGTGGCACAGGTGCGTGAGGAGATAGCTCAGGCCAAGGAAGCCTTGGCAGCTGAGGATACTAGACTAGCTATAGAGCGAGCGGCTCTCGACGCCCAGGCACATCGATTGCAGTCACAAGCTTACCAGCTCACGATGAGCTTAAACGCATCCAATGGGGTTATGAGGAGTAGGCACCAGAAAACTCAGTCCTGTTTGCCTCTGAATTATGATCCTCGGGTTCTGTTTGCTACACCCGGAGCCGGCCCAAGTAACCCGCCCGATGCAAATTAGTTTATGACAGCCGAAACGGGGGGACCGGCTCAGCCTCGGGAGATGGTACCTCCTCCTGGAAACATGGCGCCGCCATGTTATGTACCGATACCGCCGGGTCACTTTTCCAACCCCATGGAGAACTTAATCGCAGCATCAGCGCGTCTGCCGGCTCTCCCAGTGGACGGTGATGATCCAACAGCGGTGGAGACTCGGAGAATCAGGGAACTTGTCCAGACGGCCCTGGCTTAGCAAGAGACCTATTCTTATAGCCGGGATAGGATTCATTCAACTCCTCCGCCTTGGTTAGCACCGCCTCGTCAGAACCGGAGTCCGAGTTACAGCAGGCACATGGAATCTGAAGCTTTGTCAAGCAACGCCCAACGCCGTGACCAACATGGTGGCTATAACCCTGTGCAGGACCGAGTACGTCAGGAGAACGAGCGGGCGGCTCCGCTGGCGGCTCAACAGGCGGCACATCAGAATATTCTAGAGTATCCAACGACTTCTATTGAGATGGGAGTAGCCACCAGAACCGGTGGTGTTCCTTGTTTGATACCGGCTTTGCGCAACATGCGCCTCCCAAGGACTTCAAGGGACCTCGAAAGGTGCCGAATTACACGGCCGACTTACAGCTGGAGCGTGGATTGAGAGTTATGAGATGGCCATGGAGCTGTTGGAAGTCAGTGACGCGGCAATGGCTAAATATTTCACCATGATGTTAGATGGAACGGCCCGGTCTTGGTTAAAAAGTTTACCGCCCAATTCCATTGGTTCGTGGGAGAAGTTAAAATCCCGTTTTATCTAGAACTTCAAGGACACCTGTAAGCAATATATGTCAATCATGGACTTGACGAATTGTAAGCAGGGGGAGGGCGAATCCACCACCCATTGGGTACGCCGGGTCAAGGAGATAATTCATTCATCTGATAAGATGGATGCCGGCTCTGCAGTCCTCATGTTGGAGAAAAATTGCAGCTTTGAGCCGCTGAGGCAGAAACTAGGGCGCCTTAAGCGTGACTGCAGGGATATGGGCACGCTAATGGCAGCTTTAGTCAAATATGTCGATTCTGATAGTACCAAGGATCCCGCGTTTGGCGATGAGAAGATAGGGAAGGGAAAAAGGAACGGCAATGGAAACGGTCAACAACACAACCCGGTGAATCAAAGAGGCAATAAGCGTAAGGCTGACGGCATCACGGAGCTTGTAGCCAATGCTAATACACAGGTAACAATCAGAGACATAAGGGTAAGTGGCCTCGGTCCGGTGGGTCAGGCCCATCTCTTGAGCAGCTACTCAATGAGCCCTGCCCGAAACACGACACCTGGGAGCACCCCGCTACACACCTATGGAAAGATTGCGCGATCATGAAGGCGTTTAAAAATAACAATACCTTTGATGGTAGTCATGGATCTGGCGACGGTTCAGGGGTTGGCGGCTTTCATGGCCCGGGCAGCGGTTCAAATTCAGGTTTTCAGGGACAACCGGGTGGAAATAATCAGCAGCAATCTGGTCAGGGAGGAGAACAGCAGCAGCAGTCAGGTTATCAGAGCCATCCGAAATAGTTGAGTGGTGGGCAGTACCATGTGTTTACCACTAGCTTATGCAAACGTGACCAGAAGGTTCTTAAGAGGGACGTAAATTCGGTTGAGCCGGCAATTCCTCGTTATTTGAGATGGTCAGAGCAACCCATCATATGGAGCAGAGAGGATCACCCTCCACGAGTCGATAATGCGGGTCAGTTAGCCTTGGTGGTAGCACCCCAGGTTGGTGGATATAAATTCACTAAGGTACTCATGGACGGAGGTAGCAGCATCAATATCCTCTATTATGATACTTTCCAGCACATGGGGTTGACTGAGAAGAATCTGAGAACATCCAACACTGTTTTCCATGGGGTGGTTCTAGGCAAGTCGGCTTACCCAGTTGGCAAGATTGAATTGGAGGTGGCCTTTGGAGATGAGTATGATTCCAGGGCTAAGAAATTGGCATTTGAAGTGGTCAAAATCAGGAGTCTGTATCATGCTTTGTTTGGGCGACCGGCTTATGCTAAGTTCATGGCACGGCCGTGTTACGTTTACTTACAGCTCAAGATGCCGGGTTACAAGGGCACCATCACTGTTCATGGGAGTCGAAAGGTGGCCTTGGAATGTGAAGAAGGTGACGCGGCTTACGCTGAGACTGCCTGTGCCGCAGAGGTGCTTAAATTTTATCAAGACAATGTTGACCCGGCGGATATGACCTCCCTCAAGAAACCAACTACTGAGCATGACCCGGCGTTGAAGTTTAAATCGTCCACTGAGACAAAGCTTGTTGACTTTACCCCAGGAGACGCCTCTAAGCAGTTCAGTATCAGTGCCAATTTGGATCCTAAATAGGAAAGCGCGCTCATCGAGTTCATCCGTGAGAACCGGGACATCTTTGCATGGAAACCTTCTGACATGCCGGGTGTACCAAGGGAGCTCGCCTAGCACACTCTCAATATTGATCCAAAGTATAAGCTGGTCAGGCAGTTTCTCCGACGGTTCAACGAAGAGAGACGGAAAGCTATTGGGGAAGAGGTCGCCCGGCTCTTAGCGGCCGGGTTTATTGTTGAAGTTTTTCACCCGGACTGGTTGGCTAACCCGGTGTTAGTGCTTAAGAAGAACGACACTTGGCAGATGTGTGTGGATTACACGGACTTAAACAAGGCTTGTCCGGCTGATCCCTTTGTTCTCCCTCATATTGATCAAATCATTGATGCTACGGCGGGTTGTGAACGGTTGAGCTTCTTGGATGCTTACTCTGGTTATCATCAGATCAAGATGGCAGTTAAGGACCAGGAGAAGACAACTTTCATCACTCCGTTTGGGGCCTTCTGTTATGTATCTATGCCGTTTAGGCTCAAGAGTGCCCAGGCGACTTATCAGCGATGTGTACAGAACTGTCTGCACGATCAAATTGGGCGTAATGTTCATGCTTATGTGGATGACATCGTGGTGAAATCCAGAGAAAAAGAAACCTTCATATCTGACTTGAGAGACACCTTTGACAATCACCGGGTTTACAAGATGATGCTTAACCCGGCCAAGTGTGTGTTTTGTGTGCCTGCGGGCAAGCTCTTGGGTTTTCTGGTATCAAACAGAGGCATTGAAGCTAATCCGGGGAAAATCACGGCGATTACCTCTCTTGCTAAGCCGGCGTGTATCAATGATGTTCAGCGCCTGGCGGGTCATGTTGTCGCTTTAACCCGGTTCATAAGCCGGTTAGGGGAGAAGGCTTTACCGCTATATCAGATGTTGAAGAAGACAGACACCTTCGTCTAGAGTGATGCTGCTAACACTGCCTTTGAAGATTTGAAGAGACAGTTGTCTGAGCCACCGGTTCTTGTGGCTCCCATTGATAGAGAGCCGCTATTGTTATATGTGGCTGCTAACTCGTGGGCCGTCAGTGTTTCCATTGTGGTGGAGCATAAGGAGGCAGGCAAGGAGCACCTGGTTCAGCGGCCGGTTTACTACGTCAGCGAGGTGCTCATTGAGTCTAAACAAAGGTATCCGCATTGGCAGAAACTTGTTTATGGTGTGTTCATGGCAAACCGGAAGCTGAAGCAGTACTTCCAAAGCCATCCTATAATGGTGGTAAGTTCAGCCCCTCTGGGAGACATCATTCAAAACAGGGAGGCCACAGGGCGGATCGGTAAGTGGGCTATTGAGCTTGGACCCTATGGTTTGAAGTATATGCCCCGTACTGCTATCAAATCTCAAGCCTTGGTCGATTTTATCAATGATTGGACAGAGTTGCAGGCACCTGAGGAGAAGTCTGATAATACGTATTGGACTATTCACTTTGATGGGTCCAGGCAGTTAGAAGGCTCAGGGGCTGGTGTTGTTTTAAATTCCCCTCGGGGTGACAAATTTTGCTATGTGCTCCAGCTCATGTTTCCTTGTACTAACAATGCAGCTGAATACGAGGCCTTGCTCCATGGTCTCCGGATAGCCAAGGAGATGAATTTGAGCCAGGTAAGGTGTTTGGGCGACTCAGATCTCGTGGCTCAACAGGTCTCAGGCAAGTGGGATTCTAAAGATCCCCTTATGGTGGCTTACCGTCGGGAAGTAGATGCTGTGGCTGGACATTTTAAAGGTTATCAGGTGGAGCACATTGATCGAAGGAAGAATGAGGTGGCTGATGCTTTAAGCTAGCTGGGATCTCAACATAAGCCAGTGCCACCTAACACCTTTCTTGATGTTTTGCATAACCCTTCAGTCAAGGTGCCTACCGAGGAAGAACTAGCGGTGCCACACCCAGAGGCACAGCTGGTGGCGGCTCTTCACATCATCCCGGATTGAACCATGCCATATTTGGTCTATATGACCCAGGGAGAGTTACCAGAGGATGAAACTTTGGCAAGACAAATTGTTAGACAATCCAAATCCATGATGATTGTTAATGGTGAGTAGCATCATTGCAGTGTGAAAGGGGCGTTTCAATGCTGTGTGTCACCTGGAGAGGGACAAGAGATACTTCGTGAGATTCATGAAGGAGATTGTGGTCATCATGCCGGCTCAAAATCTCTTGTGGCCAAGGCTTTCCGTCATGGTTTCTACTAGCTCACGGCTCATGCTGATGCGGAGGATCTGGTCAGTAAATGTGACGGTTGTCAGAAGTTCTCACGACGTACTCATGTGCCAGCTCAGGAATTGAGGATGATCCCGATTACCTGGTCGTTCACAGTCTGGGGGCTTGACATGGTTGGACCTTTCAAAATGTCTAAGGATAAAAAGACACATCTCCTGGTGGCAGTGAATAAGTTTACAAAGTGGGTTGAGGTGGATCCAGTCAGTAAGTGTGATGCGGCCACAGTGGTTCAGTTCATGAAAAAAGTGATCTTTCGCTTTGGTTTCCCACACAGAATTATAACTGATAATGGTACTAACCTTTCCAAGGGAGCCATGGAAGAGTTATGTCAGCGAGAACATATCCGGCTTGATGTTTCGGCCGTTGCTCATCCTCAATCCAATGGTCAAGCAGAAAGAGCTAATCAAGAGATACTGAAGGGTATTAAACCCCGGCTCTTAGTCCCCTTAAAACGGACTCCGGGTTGTTGGGTGGAGGAGTTACCCTCTGTATTATGGAGCATCAACACTACGCCTGATAGATCTATGGGTTACACACCTTTTTTCATGGTCTATGGAGCAGAGGCAGTTCTACCAAGTGACATCAGACACGATTCACCCTGTGTGGCGGCTTATCTTGAGGCGGACAATGAAAAGGCTCGTCAGGAGGCACTTGACTTGTTGGATGAGGAGCGAGACTTGGCAATAGCCCGCTCGGCGATTTACCAGCAAGACCTACGCTGTTATCATAGTCGTCGGGTCAAGAGCAGAACCTTTCAGGAAGGTGATTTGGTGCTCCGGCTCATCCAGGATCAGTCTGATATGCACAAGCTATCCCCTCCTTGGGAAGTACCCTTTGTGGTCAGCAAGAATTTGAACAACGGGTCATACTACCTCATTGATATTCGAGAGCACAAAAACTCACGTAAGTCGGAGGAGTAGACCCGCTGGCCGTGGAATATCGCCCATCTTCGGCCTTACTATACTTGAGCCACCGGCTCTTAGGATGTATATATTTTTGATGATGTACATAGTATATAAAGCAATAAAGCAGGACCTTTGTCCTTTTTTCCCATAAAGAATGTTTTTATGTCTTCTTTATCAGGTGGTGGACACTACCAACAGGGAGCGGATCATATCTGAATGCGGATTTCCTTTGGTTCGGCTTATGATCATATCTGAATCTAGCCATGATCACTTGGGGGCTTCCTGTGCAAACATAGGTCGTATCCGAACCAAAGAGAACATAGCTATTGATACCCGCTTGATCGACATACTGCCAAACCCACTTGGGGGCTTCTTGATCATATTTGAATCATAGGTTAACCCCTTTGGGTCTGACGTGGATCGTATACAAATCAGCATCATTAAACAAATCTTATGATCACTTGGGGGCTTCCTGTTCAAACATAGGTCGTATTCGAACTAAAGAGAACATAGCTGTCGATACCCATTTGATCGGCATAGCCAAGCCACTGGGGGCTATATGATTGTATCCGAATCTTAGCTTAACCCCTTTGGAACGGTTTACTGATCGTATTCGAATCAGAAGCCTGTAAATTATTTTGACTATCCTGAGACCTTGTGAAAAACATTATGAGATGTTTTTTGTCTTTCAGGTTTAATATTGGTCTCACCAGGTTGTTAAGTACCAGGTGAGCATCACGTCAGCAGGAAGGATTATCAAAGGATCGCAGAATAAGGCAAGCAAAATTAACACGCCAAGGAAATAAAAGCCATAAATATATAGCAGTGGCGCCTTACGAAAGTGTTAAGCGCTTGGAACATGCGCGAAGGCATGACACACATTGGAAAGTTTTTTTCTACCCTATTACAAGTCTCCCCGAGTCTGAATAAATGAAGCATTGTTTTTTGCAAAACACCTGGCGATTCACTCCTTCGGCGGGCTTGATGTCTCCGGGTTATCCTTCTCCGCTTCTCCGTCGGCTGTTTTGTCCTGGAAAGTTGACGAGGCCCAGTCAATGCCGCTCAAAGCTTCAAATTCAGCTTCATCATCTATTAAACCGGCTGGGTCCACTTCAGGGGCAAAGGTATGCTTACGAGTAGGTGGGATCAGGCTGACGTCATCATATAGAATGTTTGGGATTCTCCGGTTCTCACTGTCATAGCCTGGAGAGTACTTAGTGAGATCAGTATCGTTCCCAATGAGGGTCGCCACAGGATGTATGACTTTGACATAGGCGATAAAGTCATGATCATCAAATACAGTGTCGTCTTCCTTCCGACTAGGGTATCCAAGAGCAAGGTCGGCCGGGTCTAGCTCTGGAAGCCATGCTTTTTCCCGGCTCAATGCGGCTACGGCTCCGGCTCTTGCGGATGACAGCCTTAAATCCTGAATCCGCTGAGGTAGCATAGAGAGATGCTTCAGCACGTCTTGTAAGAGGCGGGGAGGGGGATTTGATAAGGCTACAACAACCAAGGCACGTTGTGACCTGGAGTACAGCTGTTCCACTAAGGTGTAGATCACTTTAAGCTTGATCAGCATGTTTTGCTTAAGGTTGGTACTCCTGGGGCCTGTGTGTGCACAAGCATAACAATCAGCCGGAAGTAATTATTGCAATAGTCATTATAAGGTCACAACATTTAAGGTTTTGCATAGTAACTTACCGAAGATGGCTGAGACCATTTGAGATATCTGATGTTTTAAGTCGGACAGCTCGGTTGTTGCCTCCGCAAGAGATGCTTCTGCTTTCTCGGCCCGAGTCACCAATGAAGCCTTCTCATCAGCCCAAGTTTTCTTCTCTGACTCAAAATTATTCTTCAACTTCTCATTTTCAGAGACGCTGAATTCAAATTTGGAGTTGGCCTTTTGAGTTTCAAGTTCTTGAGTTTCCAGACGACTCTTAAGGACAGCAAGCTCCGATTCAAATTGACTTATGGTGGCCTGCATTAACACCACATTATGCTAAGCATCACGGTAAGGTAACATTCAAGTACCAAGCACTTTACAAGTAAAGATACTTGGCACTTGGGGGCTAATGTATGCTAAAGAATTTTAAACTTATCATACCGGGTCACACATATTAAGTCTCAAGCACTTTACAAGTAAATATACTTGACACTTGGGGGCTAATGTATATTGCAAATTTACAACTATCATGTTATAACCAGGTTAAATATATTCTCTTTGAACCGGCTAAATGAATAAAGTAAAACAGATTTCTAAGTCTACATCATATTTATACATAAGCAATAGACTTGGGGGCTGGTACAGTATGTAAGATTCAGGTAAAAAGTATAAGTTATACCTCAGATTTGTGTTGTATTTGTTTTACCATGTCAATTTCCAGGTCACGGCTATTATGCACTTGATTCAGATAGCCTGAGACTATATCACCAATTCTTAAGTGAGTATAATCAGTAATGTCCTGCTTGGCTTTTCGGCGTTCGGCAAGTTCTTCCTTGGCGGAACATTTGGCAAGGATGGTAGGCCACCCTGGTTCAACAAACTGAGACCTCACAATCTCAACTTCCGGTTCATTTGTCTTGACCGGGCTAGGAGTCTCCGGATCATTTGTGTTGAGAGTATATTCGGCGGGCGGATCAGAGGTTGGCACTGGAATATCAGAAGCCGGATTAGGCGGCGGCTGATGGGTAGAGCTGTCTGGAACAGATGCATTAATCACCAGTTCAGTTACAATCGGGTCTTGGGACGGCTTATTCTTCTTCGCCCTCTTGCTGGGTTTCACTTGCATGCTGTTAACAAAGGTAGAAGGATGAATACGCAAGCATGGGTAAAGTAAAGTTCAAAGTACATAAGGTTACATTACCCGGGAGCAGTTTTGAAAGCCGGCATGTTTGACTGCATGGATTCACCGGAAGAAGGAGAGGTATCCTGATAATTGGAGTCAGACGAATTGAGAGGATGACAAATTAGGCCCGCTAAAGGTAAAACAGAACGTAAATCGGAGATAACCTCAGTCCGACGCTTCCTGGTTACGTCAGGTAAGCCAGAGGAGAGTTCTGCATCCTTGTTGTTCCAGGTCTGCCTCTGGTTCTCAAGCTGTTGTTGCTTCAAAAGAAATTGAGGACCTTGATAAGCAAGAGCATGTGAAAATCTTACTTTTCGGGTCACCCTTTGGATCTTTTGCTTTGGCAAAGGCTCTGAGTCGGAGGAGATTATAGTTACCTCTTCATTGGCTGCTTGACTGTTCCCCATATCCTCCTGAAGGGATAGAATGTCAGACAGGTAATAACAAGGGAATTAAGAAAATTTAAAGATTACCTCTTCATCATCCGAAGAACTATCATCCAATTTGAATAAGTCGGACGCGCTGGTTTTCTTCTTCTTTGAGGTTCCCGTCTTGGCGGCTTTCCTATCGGCTTTCTTGGTTGTCCTGGCTTGTTTGGCAGCCTCATAGTCATATTTGGCTTTCCAGAAGTTATCATCGGCCTGTGGGAAAGGATAAGGAATTATGAGTACCAAAAAAGGCATAACATAGCGAAGAGTATTTATTAAGATTGATAACTTACTGCAAGGGCCGGGTTCTTCTTGCAAAAGGGAAGTAAGCCGAAGGTGTTACTCGTTACAGTGCCCTCCTTCAGCAGTGACTGGGTCGTAGCATCCACCAAATCATCTGGTAAATCATTAGGACTATGGCGTAATGGGTCATCCTTTTCGCCTGTGTAAGTACACATTAAGCCGGAACGGCGGCTTAATGGAAGTATTCGCCACGTGACCCAGACTCGGACTAGATCGACGCCGTTTGAACCGTTTCCCAAGAGAGATTTGATCTTCTTGATGGTGGGGTCGAGAGGCAGACGTTCAACGGCCGTCAGTTTGTCTGGTAGCGAAAGCCGGCCAAAGACTTCTCATCAGCCGGAGAAGTGTCCTGACAGTAGAACCACGTTTGGTTCCAAGATTTTGGGTGACTCGGCAGCTCAACATAAGGAAAAAGGCAGTCTCTCCATCGCTGGATTGAGATGCCGCCAAGCTCAAGACTGGGCCCGTTGGCACGTTCATTTTGCCGGCTCATGTAGAAAAGTTCCTTGAACAATAGCAGACTTGGCTCCTCTCCCAGCTACACCTCGCAGAAGACTTGGAAATTGCAAATATTTGACACGGAGTTGGGTCCGATGTCTTGAGGTCTAAGGTCAAAGAAATTCAAAACCTCCCTGAAGAATTTTGAACCGGGAGGAGCAAATCCCCGGCTCATATGATCTGTAAAAATTATTACCTCCCCTTCTTTGGGTTGAGGCCTCTCTTCAGACGGGTCAGGGACACGATAAGACATGACCTCCTTTTTTGGCAGGTGTCCAGATTTCATGAACTCAGCCAGTTTACTCTTGGTAACTATGGATGGGACCCAATTGCAGGTTATAGGGGCCTTGGCAGCCTTAGGAGCCATCACAACAATTGGCCTATGACAAAATAAGAAGACCCGGTTCAATTTTAACCTGGAAGAAATATCTTAATTATTCAAGGTGGCGGCTTAATAAGGGTCCTAATGATATAAGTATCAAGAGCAGTTCAAAATTCTTCAGGTCATGAGGAGCAACTAAAGTTCTGTGTCATTTGTTTAAGCCGGACACTTGGACAGTTGTGTTTAAAGGCATTTAACAAAAGGAATTTTCCGGGTGATAAAAACGGGTTTCATAATTTTCTACTGATATTTAAGATCAAAGGTCTGTTCTGATAAGAAGATTTTCTAAACCGAAAAACTGACGCAGACGTGTTCATAGGCTCGAATGAGGCTTTTATACAGAGAAAGGGATCTGCTTTTTATCAAAAACAAGTGCGAAAACAACTACCACGGCCATATCATATCATTCTCAGATCAGACAGGAGTCTAAGAGGAAAACTAACAAGGGTTTGGCTCTAATGGTGATGAACTCTGACGAACTCGAAGAAGCCCTAATGCAGATCTAAGCAAGGAATGCAAGGGAACTTACGGATCTGGATGGGCTGCGGAGGTTCGTCGCGTTTCTCTGGTCCAACCAGGTCGATGCAGCGGCCTGAGACGGTGAAGACAGGAAGATCGACAGTGGCGGCGGCGGAGCTCGATAGGAGGCGAGAGGAAGAAGACGACTGAAAGAGGGAAGAATGGAAGACCAGGGTCGCGCCTATTTATAAGAGAAGGATAACTGAGGTGGCGCGAGAAACGAGGAGATAAAATTTATTATCCAGCATCCCTGACGCCTCGATTCTCGGGATGGTCAGTAAAGGCAAAGATCCGTTGGAAGATATGACGGAGTAAAAATAAGTTTTATTAAGGATGACGTCACGGTGATTTAACCCGGATCCAGATGATGACGTCACAACAGGTTAAAATCTTCGTGCAAAAGAAAAGACTGAAGGATAGTTGCATAAGGTATTTTAAGATTGACATGAACAGGTTCAAATCAATCTGGGGCCTAATGTTGGGGATATAACTATTTGTGTAAGCCGCCCAGGAGGGGCCGGGTTACGCAAAGAAGACTTACCAGAGAGAAGCCCAAGACCAAAGGTGAAGATGGCGGTTCATAGAGGGCTTAAGGACCGCAGGCGACTTAAGGCCCATTGTAATAAACCACCATAGTAATATGACTTGTATCAAAAGGTAGACTTAACTACTCACTGCGGTGGACATTGTTTATAAGTCGGTCGGGACTCTGTAAGCCGCAGGGCGTCAACCCGTGTATATAAGGGGACGACCCACTGGCGGCTTAGGAAAAGAAACAACTCATCAAGAACCGGGCATAGCATATCTCGCTCCCTGGTCATCGAAACATCAATACCAACCCAACTAGACGTAGGCCTTGCCTTCACCGTAAGGGGCCGAACTAGTATAAACCCACTCGTGTCCTTTGTCCCGATTAACCCCTTCAAGCTTCCTAGTTGCGATGGCTCCACAACTAAGTCCTTTCATGAGGATATCTGACGTGACAATTCTACGACACTTGGGTTGGCCGACCCAAGGGAAGGGTATAGGTGGTGGTGAGGAAAATGGTAAAACCAAGGTTGGGCCTTGCTGGAGGAGTTTTATAAAAAGCGAACTGTCAAGGGGGTCCCATAAATCACCCAACCACGTAAGGAACACAAAATCAAGGAACAGAACACCGGTATGATGGAAACTAGGGCGGCAAGAGTGGAACAAAACACCAGTCCTAAGGCCGAGTCTTCCACCCTTTACCAAGTATATAGAGGCATTAATTAAATAAGAGATATTGTGATATCCCAACATAATCCTGTCCACCGTGCAGCAATCTTCAACTTCACCTGCAACTAACAACGCTCTTAGAGGGGCTGAGCAAAAGCGGTAACATAGCCAAGCAACGGTTTGCTAGGAAGGGTGAAAAAGGTTAGAGGCTGACATGGCAAATTGGGAGGCTTGAAGAACAAGTGATAGGTAGCATAGCAAAGCGATAGAACGAAGCAACTAGCATAGCAATGATAGTAGTGAGATCCAAGGTGGCGGTCATCTTGCCTGAAATCCCGCTAGGAAGAAGAACGAGTCCATGAATAAGATGAAGCCACGAAGACGAACCAAGCATAGACGAATGGATCCTCATGATCGCAACGAAATAGGAACTAACGAAAAGGAGCACAACCGGAAAGAAGCAAACACACGGTAAACACACAACACGTAGTCATGGCATGATGCTCAACCAAGAATGATGCATGACAAGGCTACATGCAGCTACTCATGGAAAGAGATGATGCATACAAGAGCAACACATCAACGCAAGTTTAAATGAGGCTGGAAACAACATATAACTAATCCGGTAAGTCCTCATATGAAAATTTCGAAATTGGTCCAGATCTGAATAATCCTTATATTCAAGTTCTTAAACAGCAAGATAAAATGCACCAAGATGATCTACACGAAATTCTAGTCAAGTTACATATAAAGTTCATTTAGTTCGGAGCTACAGCTTAGAAGATATGAGCAAAACAAGTTAAACATGGCATTGATGCAAAATGTATTCAATCATCAAGCAAACACTCTCAAAACATGGATGCAACATGGTAAGATAAAACTACATGCAAATCTGAGCAAGTTTGATATAGAGCACACTCCAAACAAAGCAACGGTTCAACACATACACATGAAACAAGTTTAAAGGACAAGCTGTCCAAAACAGCAACTTGGCATCTAGCAAGCATCAAAACAATATGCTACAACACCTCAACATAATAACAAAAGGAATGGGCATGAAGTAGAGGTAAAGAATGACAAACATGAACACCGAGCTATCTCCATAAAACAATATAACATGCTCAAAAGGACATGGCAAAATTGCAAATAATAACAGTTTCGCAGACTTGACAGAAATCACTAGACATGGCAGAAATAACATCAGGTTGCAATATTTAGTGCTATCAAACAACATGTTATAGGAACTTAACATGTTAAACAAAGGCATGGTATCTTAATAATAAAGACAATGGACAAAACTCCCTTACTGAACTAATTCCAAAGATCAACAGAAAAGATGGTAGCATCCATGCAAACATGGCAAATGATGACAGATTCAGATATGGCAGGAACAACAATAAGTAGGCATGTTGGTGAGATTGTACCACTCACCACAGAGCAATACATAGCATGAAAGTGTGACCAACAGTAATATGACATATTTATGAAGCTAAGCATTGCAAGAGAAAGTTCATAGGGTGCATGGATCACTAGCAAAACACATGGCCAAACTGAACTTAATGTTAAAAGGCTGACAACAACATTACTTAGCAGTTTGAGAGCAAGATAAAAACAAGCTACAGGAGGCTATAAATTCAACCAGGGACATGGATGGATAGAGCATGACATGTATAACAAAACATCCTTTGTGAACATCTCCAGATTATGCATAGAATGACTTGTAGCAGCAGGTTTACATAGCATCATGATATAACAGATTCAGCCTAGCAAAACAATAACAACAAGTACCCTATTTCACGAGCTCGATGCACTCACTACAAGACTCAAAAAATACATTGATTGCAACACTGTAAAGATGGCTTGATGTAGCTCAAAACTCATGTAGACATCAAGCTCATAGAATGCACACACAAAATGCAATGAAAAAGACAAATCACCAAGTTCTGTTAACATATAGCAGTTAACATCGTATAGCACTCTTGCAACGATTATTAGGGCATCAGGATGGACATAAACAAACATGGAACAATGGAACGAAATGTAGAGCATCTCACAATGAAAATTTTGATATATTACACGCACAAAACGGAGCTAGAGTCATGGAGATATGATTCAATGAACATGGCAACAAAATGTTGAAAACTTCGAGACAGAAGAAAATATACCCTCCGAAACTGGACGGGGTTGTGCGGGACGGAGGGATCCAGATCGGGTAAGCGCGTTTGGATGGAGGGACTGGTGGATCTTGTCCACCTTCACGGATCTGGCCGGAGAAGAGCTCCGGCGAGTGGAGGAGGCCGGCAAGGGGCGAGGAAGACCGGAGGAGGTCGGATCCGGCGGCTCCTGGCTGATCGGGCCGGAGGCGACGCGGCGCGTGCGAGTGTGGTTGGGCTCAGAACGGACAACGGAGAGAACCGAGGGAACCCGAACGGATGCAAGTTTTGGAAAACATGCAGATGATATGCAGATGATGACATGGCAAAATGCAACACGCAAGCAAATGACATGGCAACAACGGCGAATAACTGGAGGACACCTGACGCATCGAATCCGGGGCGTTACAACTCTCCTCCACTAACAAGAGATCTCGTCCCGAGATCTTAGGAACGAGACGGAAGAGAAAGAGGAAGAGGTGAAGTAAGAATGCAAGAGAGAAGATGAACAAAGTCGAGAGCACTCGGGTAGAAACGAGGAACAACGAATATGACGAGAATGAAAAGCTCAAGGAATAAGGTAGACTCTGAAACCACTCCAGTTAGAATAAGATAGAAAAGGAATTAATAAAAGAATTTTGGCAACACTCCGACTGAAAATCGAAGGATTAGAACATGAACTTCACCCAATGAGATGGCACTTGACGAGATGACCAATGTAATGCCTCCGGAAGAATTGAAAGAATTGAATGAAAAAAACTTAGAAGGAAGGATTGAACGGAGTTGTTGAGAAAATCAACAACGAAAGAATAGGCTTGTTGTGGACTTATCAAAAACAACTCAAAACTTGAGGTGAAATTATACCACAACCAATGTCTAAATATCTGAAAAGAACGAAGAATTGCAAAACTCCACTTCAAAAGAAAACGGAGAATTAATTGCACTTCGAGATGCGAGAAGAAAAGATACTTGAACTCCTCCAACAAATCTTGATGAACTCTTGAAGAATGAATTGAATCATGAAGAACCACCATGAAGAACTCCGGTGACAAAAGATGATGAGATAGGAATGAAGGATGAAAAGAATAAGACTAAAGCCTTGCGTCGATTTAGATGGAGGTTCCGATGAGATGGCCGAGGAAATTTGAACTCCAAAAAAGAAAAGATGAAAACACTTGGAACTAGAATTTATTCATCAAGAACAAACTCCGAAGGAAGGGATTACTCACTTGGATGAAATAAGAATAAGATTTATTGTATGCTTATCCTTCATCAAATTTAATTGATGACACCCGGATTTGGCATGCAACTTATTCTTGTTGAAAAGGATTGAGAAGTGACATATCACAAACTTGAGAAGGTCTTACTGAACCACCGGTATGATTGGAAAGAACAAATGGATTAAAAAGATAATAAAGGAAAAAGAATCTTGAACGAACCACCATAAAAATTCGAAAATGACTGATGAAAGAGAATGAATCACAGGGAAGACATAGAAGAACAAATATGCTTGAGGGGATTTAGATACAAGGGAACAGGAAGAATTCGAACTGAATGAAAAGCACTTGAACGAAGCACCGGGATAATTGGATGACTGTAGGTGAAATGTGAGGACGAAGAATTCTTCTGGAATGATGGCCTCCGGTGAAAAGAAATGGCAAACAACTCCTGACATACTCCGGATGGGTAAGAAAAAGAATATCTGACTAATGGAATAATTCAAGAGGATAACATGAAGCTAGAACCATGAAACTTTAAGAGAACAGACAAGATTTAGAGGAAAAACTCTTCTTCTATCTTGAAATGACGATGAGAAACACCACCAAAATTACTGAGATACTCCGGGAGAATGAAAACTGAAGAGGTTGAGCCAACAATGAAAGAATATGAAAATGATCTTGGAGAAGGCATGTGACTGATGGGATCCATTCTTACGTCACACTTGAAAATAATTTGAGAATAGCTCCGGGAAATTAGAAGAGTCAGGTAAGACCCTGGGAAAAGACATGTGGGTTAGGGCCCACTGAAGAGAAAAACACCATTGAAAAGGATTGTTGGACAGGTAGATGATGCACCAAAACAATTAAAATATTTGAATGAGGTGATAACCTCGAATTAATTCGAACACAGACGAATCTCCTGAGATGTCTTGAACTCTGGAATGATTGAATGGCGAGAGGCAAACGAGTAAGGAGAACACTTGATCCAAGGAAAAGAATGTGATCAACACCGAAAAACTTGAATTGAGTCCACCGGAGAAGAAAAATAGATGATGAATGTCAAACGAGATGATAATTCACCGGTTGAGATAATTTACGAAAGACTGGAGAGGTTCCGCACGAATTCATCGGAGAAGAAAAAGAAATTTATGCTCGAAAGAGACTCAGGCTCCGGGAAGAAGAGGGTGGGAGCACGGGAAAACAAAGGCAACTTGGAAGGGGGAACCGACGAATATCTTGAAGAGAAAACACTGGTTGAAATCATTGAGGAAAGAAATCAAAGACTTCACACGAGTAGGATGGATACTCGATTACGGACTCCGGCTCCAAGAAGAAAAAGGGCGGGTGGGTGGGAAATGAAGACAACGGAGGATTGAACTTGGCAAAGATGAAGAGGCTCGAGTCAACTTGACGAGAAATGCACCGGATGAAAAGAGCTGAGAACCAACGATCGGAAAACCAACTATGTGATCCTAAAGAAAATTTTGAAGGGGAAGAGGAGTAATTCAAAAGACCTACATCAAGATTCCTCACCATAGCGACGATGAGGCTGAGGAGTAAAAAGAATTCCTACTCTCTGATATAACTAGACTTCGAAAACAGTTTTCTTCTAGACTCAACAACGGCCAAACTACACGATCAATCAAGGGGGCTCCTACGGTCGGTCGAGGCTCTAATACCAACTTGTCACGCCCAATATGCGATACTATCCTAAAGAGACTCAAACGTCCCACCAAGGATAGAACTGCATATTGAAACGCTTTTGCAAGGTGGATATCATTACATCAACATTACATAATGGACGGGGATACATACAAGAGGCATACAATGCCACACGAATACAACAACATCATACATGAGAGCAACACCCGACTACAAATGAAACACAAACAGAAACTCATACGACATCCACCCTGCTATCCCAGGCTGCCGACCTGGAACCTATCCCCTGATCGAAGAAGAAGCAGAAGAAGAACTGCAAAACAAGCAAACATCACTCTCGCGTCTTGATCATCACATAACCTGTACCTGCAACTGTTGTTGTAGTAATCTGTGAGCCACGAGGACTCAGCAATCCCATTACCATGGGCATCAAGACTAGCAAAGCTTAATGGGAAAGGAAAAGGGGTAAAGTGGTGAGGTTGCAGCAGCGACTAAGCATATATGGTGGCTAACATACGCAAATGAGAGCGAGAAGAGAAGCAAACGGAACGGTCTTGAAGCTAACAATGATCAAGAGGTGATCCTGAACTACTTAAATCAAACATAATCCAAAACTGTGTCCACTTACCGGACTCCGCCGAAAAGAGACCATCACGGCTACACACGCGGTTGATGCGTTTTAATTCGAATCTGGTGTCAAGTTATCTACAACCGGACATTAACAAATTCCCATCTACCACATAACCGTGGGCAAGGCTCTCGAAAGTTTATACCCTGCAGGGGTGTCCCTACTTAGACCATCACCAGCTGTCACGGTCAATGAAGGATATTGCTTCTCCGAGGAAGACCCGATCAGTCTAGGAATCCCGGTTTACAAGACGTTTCGACAATGGTAAAACAAGACCATCAAAGCCGCCCGATGTGCTGACAAACCCGATAGGAGCTGCACATATCTCGTTCTCAGGGCAACACTGGATGAGACATCCTATGAGTAAAACCAGCCCTCAAGTTTCCCCGAGGTGGCCCCGCAGTCTATTCGGTTCAGACCAGCACTTAGAGAAGCACTGGCCCGGGGGGGGCTAAAATAAAGATGACACTTGGGTTGGCCAACCCAAGGGAAGGGTATAGGTGGTGGTGAGGCAAATGGTAAAACCAAGGTTGGGCCTTGCTGGAGGAGTTTTATTCAAAGCGAACTGTCAAGGGGGTCCCATAAATCACCCAACGCGTAAGGAACGCAAAATCAAGGAACATAACACCGGTATGACGGAAACTAGGGTGGCAAGAGTGGACAAAACACCAAGCATAAGGCCTAGTCTTCCAACCTTTACCAAGTATATAGATGCATTAATTAAATAAGAGATATTGTGATATCCAAACATAATCCTGTCCACCATGGAGCAATCTTCAACTTCACCTACAACTAAAAACGCTATAAGAGGGGCTGAGCACGGTTTGCTTGGAAGGGTGAAAAAGGTTAGAGGCTGACATGGCAAATTGGGAGGGTTGAAGAACAAGTGATAGGTAGCGCAGCAAAGCAATAGAACGAAGCAACTAGCATAGCAATGATCATAGTGAGATCCAAGGTGACGGTCATCTTGCATGAAATCCCGCTAGGAAGAAGAACGAGTCCATGAAGAAGATGAAGCCACGAAGACAAACCAAGCGTAGACGAATGGATCCTCACAATCGCAACGAAATAGGAACTAACAAGAAGGAGCACAACCGGAAAGAAGAAAACACACGGTAAACACACAACACATAGTCATGGCATGATGCTCAACCAAGTATGATGCATGACAAGGCTACATGCAACTACTCATGGCAAGAGATGATGCATACAAGAGCAGCACATCAAAGCAAGTTTAAATGAGGCCGGAAACAACATATAACTAATCCGGTAAATCCTCATATGCAAATTTTGAAATTGGTCCAGATGTGAATAATCCTTATGTTCAAGTTGTTAAACAGCAAGTTAAAATGCACCAATATGATCTATACAAAATTCTAGTCAAGTTACATATAAAGTTCATTTAGTTCGGAGCTACGGCCTAGAAGATATGAACAAAACAAGTTAAACATGACATTGATGCAAAATGCATTCAATAATCAAGCAAACACTCCCAAAACATGGATGCAACATGATAAGATGAAACTACATGAAAATCTAAGCAAGTTTCATATAGAGCACACTCCAAACAGAGCAACAGTTCAGCACATACACATGAAACAAGTTTAAAGGACAAGCTGTCCAAAACAGCAACTAGGCATCTAGCAAGCATCAAAACAATATGCTACAGCACGTCAACACAAGAACAAATGGAATGGGCAGGAATTACAGGTAAAGCATGACAAAACATGAACACTGAGCTATCTCTAGAAAGCAATATAACATGCTCAAAAGGACATGGCAAGATTGCAAATAATAACAGTTTCGCAGACTTAGCAGAAATCACTGCACATGGCAGAAATAACATCAGGTTGCAATGTTTAGAGCTATCAAACAACATATTACAAGAACTTAACATATCAAACAAAGGCATGGCATGTTAATACTAAAGACAGAGAACAAAACTCGCTTACCGACCTATTACAAAGATCAACAGAAAAGATGGTAGCATCCATGCAAACATGGCAAATGATATGACAGATTCAGACATGGCAGGAACAAAAATAAGTAGGCATGTTGGTGAGCTTGTACCACTCACCACAGAGAAACACATAGCATGAAAGTGTGACCAACAGTAAGATGACATATTTAAAGCTAAACGTGGCAAGAGCAAGTTCGTAGGGTGCATGGATCACTAGAAAAACACATGTCCTAACTAAACTTAATGTTAAAAGGCTGGCAGCAACATTATGTAGCAGTTTAAGAGCAAGATAACAAAAGACTACAGCTGGCTATAAATTCAACCAGAGGCATGGATGGATAGAGCATGACATGTACAACAAAACATCCTTTGTGTACATCTCCAGATTAGGCATATAATGACTTGTAGCAGCAGGTTTACATAGCATCACGATATAACAGATTCAGCCTAGCAAACAGTAACATCAAGTACCCTACTTCATGAGCTCGATGCACTCACTATAAGACTCACAAAAATACATGGATTGCAACACTGTAAATATGGCATGATTTAGCTCAAAACTCATGTAGACCTCAAGCTCACAGGATGCACACAAAAACTGCAATGAAAAAGACAAATCACAAATTCTGTTAACAGACAGCAGTTAACATCATATAGCACTCTTGCAATGATGCTTCGGGCATCAAGATTGACTCAAACAAATATGGCACAATGGAAATAAATTTAGAGCATCTCAAAGTGAACATTTTGATATATTACACGCACAAAATGGAGCTACAGTCATGGAGATATGATGCAATGAACATGGCAACAAAATGTTGAAAACTTCGGGACTTAGAAGAAAATATACCCTCTGAAACTGGACGGGGTCGTGCGGGACGGAGGGATCCAGATCGGGTCAGCGCGTTTGGATGGAGGGACCGGTGGATCACGTCCACCTTCACGGATCTGGCCGGAGAAGAGCTCCGGCGAACTCCGGCGAGCGGAGGAGGCCGGTGAGGGGCGAGGAAGACCCGAGCAGGCGGGATTTGGCGGCTCCTCGCCGGATCGGGCCGGAAGCGACGCGGCGCGTGCGAGTGTGGTTGGGCTCAGAATGGACGGAGAGAACCGAGGGAACCCGAACGGATGCATGTTTTGGAATACATGCAGATGATATGCAGATGATGACATGGAAAAATGCAACACGCAAGCAAATGACATGGCAACGATGGCGAATAACTGGAGGACACCTGGCGCATCGAATCCGGGGCGTTACAGGAAACACGAGAGAAAACACTAAAACAAACAAGATTCGGTTACACATGTGCTAGATCCACGGAACACAAGAGGTACACGGTCCAAATGTAAGAAGGGACGATACAGGTAGCGTTACTTCTTCTACGTGAGGAGGTCTTGAGGGGTCTTCCCGTGATGCTGTCTTGAATCCACTTGGGCGGTCTTCTCCGTAGAGGTCGTGACTTCGATGGAGAAGGGATCAAGTGGAGAGCAAAGCTTCTCAAATGAGCTACTACTTTGCTAACCCTAGAAAGACGGAGGAGGAGGAGTATATATAGTCTTGGGGGTGAAGGGTACATGGGACTCGGGCCCTTTTGCTGTGCGCAGACAGGTAGGGTCGGATGTTCGGGCATCGGGCAATTTGTACAGGGCTTCAGGAGACGCCGGATGTCCGGGCTGCGGGCCGGATGTTCGGACTGCATGGATCTGGTCTCAGGCTCTCTAGATAGGCGTGGTCCGGATGTCCGGGCGGGTGTCCGGATGTACGTTGGCTCGGGAATGGCCGGATGTCCGGGTTGCGGGCCGGATGTCCGGGCTGGAGGCGCTACACTTCTGCTCTCTGGATGGACTTATCCGGATGTCTGGGCTGAATGCCGGATTTCTGGGCTGGCCGCCGGATGTCTGGGCCTTGTAGGCTTGAGCATTGTCTGGTTCCTGCTGGTGACACCTCCAGGGGCCGGATGTCGGGGTTCATGGCCGGATGTCTGGATCTTGGGAGCTGTCCTGGACTTCTTCCGTTGGTTCTCTTCATCCGTGAACTTGGGGACTTGTCTGTGTTCAGGTGCATCTTCGGGAGGGCCTTGTAGGTACCTGATCATGCACAACATTCCAGACTTAGGTAGTAGCCCTGTCTCGAGTGGATCATATAGAATATCACTAACGAGAGATGTCACCTCAGTCTCGAGAGCTCTAGCTCGTTCTCGTGTAATCGGTCCTTTTGGTACTTGTTGAGGGGATGGTAAGTGTTGGTGATATTACCACTAGGCGTAAACCGGCCTACTTGGGCTGGGTTAACTTCATTAGTGGCGTAAACAGATGAAGGCCCAAGGCCTGTAGTCGGCTAGAGCATGTAGCCGTAAACCGGCCTGATGTATGACTTGTATTGTAAGTAAGGAATAGATACCAACCGGAATACGAGTATGAACCGGTTAGGACTCTATGGACCGACGGGCGTCACCCGTGTATATAAGGGGACGACCCGGTGGCGGTTCAAGACAGATAACCACAACTCGAGCCTAGGCGAAGCTTGTTTGCTCCCTAGCCATCGAGATCATATCAATTCCATCACAACTAGACGTAGGCTTTTACCTTCATCGAAGGGGCCGAACTAGTATAAAACCCTCGTGTCTTTGTGTCCGCTTTAACCCCTTCAAGTAAACTCGTAGCGATGGCTCCACGACTAAGTCCTTTCGCTAGGACATCTGCCGTGACAAATCCACGACAGTTGGCGCCCACCGTGGGGCTATCGCATGATGGTTTGACGATCTTGGAGGGCAAGCTCAAGGGACTCGAAGGCTATGTTGTGGGCCGGATGACCAAGATTCGTCGGGGCAGGATCTACATCGACGACGCAGGATGGGGTCCCGAGGCCGATTCGATCGAGTACGGGTACCGGGTCCCCTTTGGTGGCATACACGTTTTCATTGGCAAAATCGGTGAGCTTGGGCCTGAGACGGACATCTACACCGACCTCATCGAGACGGCTCAGCGTGCGAGATCTACCTGGGCTAAACCGGCCGTGAAGCGTGTCTTCGTTGGAGTCGTCCACGAAGGAGAGCGTGAGGACGAATCAGAACACAGTAGCGAGATCGTCGTCTATTCTGATGACGAGTCCTCGACCGGAGAGACCGAATCGCTGTACCAGTTGCAAGACGACCAGATTAGGGGCTGTTCCGATGGCGACAGTATTCCGGACCCCCCAGGCCAGGTCAACCGGGTTGGAATATTCATGGCCGGCACACAGGCGGCAAATCACTCGTCGACCGCCGCAGCAATGCTCTCCGGATCAGCAGCGGTAGCAGCAGCAGGGGTAGGAGGCCTTGTGCGCCCGCCGGTTCAAGTTCTATCTGATCTATTTGATGCACTAGCCGCGCTTATGATAGAGGACAATCCGGCGGATCAGGAGGCCCATAATGCAGAAATTGCGAAGGTGAGAGAGCAGATCGTGCAAGCCAAAGCGGATCTGGCAGCAGAAAAAGAGAGGATGGCTGCAGAGCGGGCCGCTTTGGACGCCCAGGCCTATAAACTCATGCTTGACCAGAACGCATCGCAGGAGGTTTTGAAGCGGAAGCACAGATCACGCCTGCCGTTAAGGTTTGACCCCCGAAATCTCTTTCACACTCAAGGAGCTGGACCCAGTAATCCGCCGCAGTACCCGGAGACAAACCGGATTGAGGCACCAGGACCAGGGGCGACGGTCCAACCTCACCTGATGGAACCTCCTCACCAAAACATTGTGATTCCTCCGCCGGTCCAGACGCCCCCGGGTCATTATTCGAATCCTATGGACAACCTTGTTGCGGCCGCTGCATGGTTAGAGGCCATCCCAGTCGAAGGGGATTCTCCGCAAGCGATAGAGACGTGCCGGGTTAAGGAGCTTCTCCGTACTGCGCTGATTCAGCAGGAAGCATATTCATACACCCATGATCGGATCCACTCTACACCCCGTCCAAGCCGGAGTTATAGCAGACGCTTGAATGAACCCGCCGTATCGAGCAATGCGCGAGGCCGTGAAGCAGCCTGTGGCGATAGCCCGGCAGGCGGTGTCCGCGATACGCAGGATGTGGTGGACCGGGCCCGAGCACAAAGGGAGGCCGAGTTAGCAGCCCAGGATAATGCGGGTCAACTTACGCCGGTTCGTTCTACCACCTTTGCCGGACTAGGAGTCACATCCGCTTTGGGAGTGCCTTGCTTGATCCCTGCTTTACGTAATGTGCGCCTGGCCAAGGATTTGAAGGGTCCACGCAAGGTGCCGAATTACACCGCTGATTTACCCCCTGAAGCATGGGTAGAGAGTTATGAGATGGCCATGGAAATGCTGGACGTGGATGAGGCTGCATGTGCAAAATACTTCACCATGATGCTTGAGGGCACGGCTCGTACTTGGTTAAAGAGCCTACCACCCAATTCTATCAGCTCATGGGCCCAGTTGCGGGCCCGGTTTATACAGAATTTTAAGGATACCTGTAAGCAGCCCAAGTCCATAGTAGACCTGGCGGCTTGTGTCCAGGAGGAAGGAGAATCAACGACCCGTTGGGTGCGCCGCGTTTCGGAAATTTTGCACTCGTCTGACAGGATTAATGCCGACTCTGTGATCTTAACTCTGGAAGGCAACTGCCGGTTTGAGCCTCTAAAATTGAAGTTGGGACGCATGAAGCGGTTCTGTAATGACATGGGAACCCTCATGGCCGCTTTAGTGAAGTATGCCGATTCGGACAGTACCAAGGATCCCGAGCCTAATGATGATGAAGCAGGGAAGGGAAAGAAGAACAGCAACTCCAAACAGCAGTAGTACAAACTAGCGGGTCATGGAAACGGAGGCAAGCGCAAAGCGGATGGCAGCGTGGACTTTGTGGCCAACACTAATGCATAGGACAGGGGGCAGCGGCACAAAGGTAAAGCGGCAAATCGTAATGGGGCTCCCAATCCTAATGCAAGCCGTTTGAACTATTTGTTGAATCAGCCTTGCTCGAAGCACGGGACGAAGGAGGCGCCGGCTAACCATCTTTGGAAAGATTGTTATATCATGCAGGAGTTCAAAAACTCTAATGCTTTCCGGTATGATCACGGATCAGGTGGCGGTTCAGGATCCGGTTTCCACGGGCCGGATCACGATGGAGCTTCCGGTTGAGGTCGCAATCAGGGCGGTCACAATCACCAGAATAATCAGAACAGCCAGCAGCAGCAGCAGCAGTCGGGTTATCAGAGCCAGCCAAAACAGTTGAACAATGGGCAGTATCATGTTTTCACAACTAGTTTGGATAAACGCCACCAAAAACTCCACAGGCGAGCGGTGAATTCTGTTGAACCGGCCTTACCACGTTACTTACGCTGGTCAGAGCAGCCCATCGTGTGGAGCAGAGCAGATCACCCGCCCCGGGTTGATAATCCGGGCCAGCTAGCATTAGTGGTAGACCCTCAGGTGGGGGGTTATAGATTCACCAAGGTACTCATGGATGGAGGAAGCAGTATTAATATATTGTACTATGAGACATTCCGCCGCATGGGTTTAACAGACAAAGATCTCAGGCCGTCGAATACGGTGCTCCATGGTGTGGTGCCTCGCAAATCTGCATATCTTGTTGGTAAGATAGCCCTGGATGTGGCCTTTGGGGACGAGCACGACTCCCGGTCGGAAAAACTAACATTTGAGGTGGTGAAGATCCGGAGCCCGTATCACGCCTTGTTTGGCCGGCCGGCTTACGCCAAGTTCATGGCGTGGCCTTGTTATATCTACTTGCAGCTCAAGATGCCGGGTTACAAGGGGACCATAATGGTTCATGGGAGCCGTAGGGTCGCTTCGGAATGTGAGGAAGGTGATGCGGCTTATGCAGAGTCAGTCTGTGCCACGGAGGAGTTGAAGTATTATAAGGACAATGTTGATCCGGCGGATATGACCCCTTTAAAGAAGCCAACTACAGAGCATGATTCAGATCTGAAGTTCAAATCGGCAGCTGAGACCAAGCTTGCTGACTTCGTGCACGGCGATTCGTCCAAGCAGTTCACTATCAGTGCCAACCTGGATCCCAAATAGGAAAGCGCGCTCATCGAGTTCATCCGTGAGAATCGGGACACTTTTCCATGGAAGCCGTCTGAAATGCCAGGTGTGCCGAGGGAACTCGGTGAGCACACTCTTAATGTGGATCCTAAGTATAAACCGGTGAAACAGTTCCTCGCCGGTTTAACGAAGAAAGACGCAAAGCCATCGGAGAGGAAGTGGCCAGGCTTTTAGCAGCTGGTTTTATTATTGAGGTGTTCCATCCAGAGTGGCTTGCTAATCCGGTGCTGGTTCTTAAGAAAAACGCCACTTGGTGTATGTGTGTGGATTACACAGATCTTAACAAAGCCTGTCCGGCAGATCCTTTTGCCCTCCCCCGTATTGACCAGATCATTGATGCCACGGCAGGTTGTGAGCGTTTGAGTTTTTTGGATGCATACTCTGGATATAATCAGATCAAGATGGCGGTTAAGGACCAGGAGAAAACATCATTTATTACTCCCTTTGGAGCCTTCTGCTATGTATCTATGCCCTTCGGGCTCAAGAGTGCCCAAGCCACCTATCAACGGTGTGTACAGAATTGCCTGCATGAGCAGATCGGCCGCAATGTGCACGCCTATGTGGATGATATTGTAGTAAAATCAAGACAGAAGGAGACGCTGGTGGATGATTTGAAGGAGACCTTTGGCAACTTGCGAGCTTACAAAATGATGCTTAATCCGGCCAAGTGTGTTTTTGGTGTTCCGGCAGGCAAGTTACTAGGTTTCCTGGTGTCTAACGGAGGAATTGAGGCTAATCCGGAGAAGATTATGGCTATTACATCCCTAGCTAAACCGAAGTGTATCAACGATGTTCAGCGTTTGGCGCGCCGAATCGCTGCGCTGAGCCGGTTTATCAGCCGCCTCGGGGAGAAGGCTATCCCTTTGTACCAAATGCTGAGGAAGACAGACAATTTCGTCTGGAGTCCAGCTGCTGATGAGGCATTTGAGGACCTGAAGCGGCAGTTAGCCAATCCACCTGTTCTTGCAGCTCCGGTCGACAAGGAGCCACTATTATTATACATAGCGGCCAATGCTCGGGCAGTTAGCGTGGCTATTGTGGTGGAACGCAAAGAGGCAGGTAAGGAATATCCGGTTCAGCGGCCGGTTTATTATATCAGCGAGGTGCTTATTGAATCCAAGCAAAGGTGCTTATGGATTGGAGGAATCAGATTCTCCGCTTCAACAGTTGGGGCAGGCACTCGTTTGTTTTGATTATTATATTGCGCTTGATAATGCGTCAAATCTGCCTCTTCAGCTAGCTGGCAAGCCAGAGGGTGCACTGCACGGTTTATGGCCCTTAAATCTTCTTCGTTGAATTCAGAGCCATCTTCTTTCAGACTGGGATAGCCTTGAGCTGCTTCCACAGGATCAAAGTTGGGCACCCATGCCTTTGCCCGGATTAAGGCATTGATGGCTCCGGTTTGGGCAGCGGATTTTTTCAGCTCCTCAATCCGGGCTGGAAGCATTGACAACTTGCTAAGAGTGTCCTGGATTAAAGAGGGCGCCGGGTTGTTGTGAGAAGCTGTGGTGATGATCCGTTGGGCTCCGGTATACAATTGCTCCACCAAGGTGTAGGCAGCTTTCAATTTCTTCCACACATCATTTCCTAAGTGCCCAATACGTGTGCCTACAACAAGATTGGAATGATCTCAAATCGGATTTATGATACAGCAGATTCAAATTTATCACAGAAGTTACAAGGAGCTTACCAAAGATTGCAGCAGTCATGGAGTGTATTTGCCGCTGTACGGCCGTTAGTTCATCCACCACCGGTTTAAGGGCCGCTTTAGCATTTTCCGCTCTTTTGGTTAAACCGGCCTTTTCAGTGGCCCAGTCAGCCCGCTCTTTCTTGATGCCTTCTTTCAGCCGTTCAGCAGTGCTCAAAGCGCTGGTTAATTCTTGCTTGGCCTTATCTGTTTCAGCCTGCTGGGTCTTCAGGGCCTCCTGCAAATCGGCAATCCGGTCTTCCTTGATTTTCACCTCAGCCTGCATACAGATGGCATTTTAAGCTTTGCACACGCGATCCAAGAAATGGAAGTATCAACCACATAACGAAGTTATATGCCTGATACTTGGGGGCTAATGCACCTTCAATTTTTTTATATTGCTAGATTACAAAGTCCCAAGCTCAATACAAGTATTGAAGTTGGCACTTGGGGGCTAATGGCTATTTGATCAAGTTATGTTCTAAGGATAGCTTTTTTGAGCCCCGGTTTACTTATGCTAAGTTAGACCGGCCCTCGAGGGTTATGCCGACGGATTTAAAAAATGTTCAGGATCAAGTCCTGGTTTGACCAAGGTCACAAACCGGCCCTTGGGGGCTACAAGGATGAATGCAATGGCAGAAAGGAAAGAAGGAATTTACCTCAAATTTATCCCTCGTCATTTTGACCAGGCCAGCTTCACAGTCACGGCTAGTGTAAAGCCGGTTTAAATAGCCAGAGTGAAGATCTTGAGCATTCAGAGCGGCGTATGTCTCTAATTCAACATCCCATTTTCCTTTGTTCAAAGGGGAAGAATCCTCTTTGATGGTATGCCTGGTAAGGGTGGCAGGATTCCCGGGTTCAGAGCGGCCTACGCCGGTAATCACAACATCATCATCTTTTGATTCGCCGGTTTGGGTTGGCGCGGCCGGTTTGTCAGCAGGAGTGTGGGATTTCTCAATCTGGACAGAGCTGGCAGGCGGATCAGTAGAGGCTGGAGTATTAATAAGACCTTCTTTAGGGATAACGTCGTCTTGCAGAGGAGGATCACTGGGGATATCTTCACAAGTAAACACTTCATGATCCGGGGCTTGGTCATGTTCTGGGGACACATCTTCTTCAGCCGCTCTATCCAGGCGGGCCTTCTTGCTTGGTTTCGGTTTAGCCCTGAAAGAAAAATAAAAAGTCAAGGAAAAGCATAAGCCATTGCGCAGTATACTGGAAGCATATGTTCGGTTTAACTTACCCAGCTATTGTTTTCAAAGGTGGTAGCTGGGTGGCCGACGATTCACCAGACGATGAATGAGAAGTGACCTGGTAATCGGAGTCGGATGGATTAAGAGGTTGACGGAAGAAACCCGCTTTAGGATTTAAATCAATAAAAGTAAACCGGTAGAAGTAACTACCTGGCCGCTGTGCCGGTTTGTGTGGCGAGCTTCGTGTTGCTGGGTCTTCATAAGAAAGTTGGGATCCAAATAAGCAAGAGGATGAGAAAATTTAACTTTTCGGTTTGTCCGGCGAGATTTTGGCAAAGGCAAGATTTCTGAATCAGAAGAGAGAATAGTTACCTCAACGAAGCCCGCATTGCTGGCCTCAGCGTCATCCTGACAAGCATCATCATCAATAAGGCGGGTAAAAAGTAAGCCAAGTGAATCAAGTTCTACCTCAAGATCTGGATTACCCACATTGTCATCAATGGCTGGGTCAGATGAAGCGGTGGTCTTTCTTTTACGAGCTGGTTTCTTGATAGCCTTGGTCTTGGGCCGGGTTGGCCGCCCTGCCTTCTCCGTTTTATCTTGTGAAAGCTTCTTGCTCCAAAACGGATTATCACTCTGGATCAACAATAATTAAAGGTCAGACAGATAAAGCAGTAACAGGTTCAGTAATAAAGCAAGTAAAATCTTACCGCTGGCGGCTCGTTGGTGATGCAGTAAGGAAGCAGACTGGTTTGAGCACAGAGGTGCTCCGGTTCATTCAACATCTTCTTTACAGATTCTGTGACTTCGTCGTCGGAGACCTGGATTTTGATATGTCGGAGTGGATCATCGACACTGCCAGTATATTCGCACATCAAACCAGGGCGCCGGCTTAGAGGCAGAATGCTCCATGATATCCAGCAGCGTGCAAGGTCTATTCCGGTTAAACCATTGGCCATGAAGGCCCGGAGCTTGGACAGTTGAGGGGCATATTTAATTCTCTCCTTGGCGCTTAGCCTTTGTGGAAAAGGGTGAGTGTTGCTGAGCCGTTCCGGACGGAAGCCAGGCAAGGGATTTTCATTGTCAGGGGAGGTATCCTTGCAATAAAACCAAGTTGCGTTCCACTCCTTGGGGTGAGTATGGAGTTTGACGTGGGGATAGGTGATTTCCTTCCTCTTCTAAATGGCCATACCGCCCAGTTCGGTATTAGGGCCGTCGGTGAATTCAGTACGGCGGTTTAGATGAAAGAGATCTCTAAATAACTCGACTGAAGGCTCTTCTCGAAGGTATGCCTCAGAAAGTACTTGAAAGTGACATAGATTGGTGACGGAGTTGGGGCCAGTATCCTGTGGACAGAGTTGAAAGTTGGCTAACACATCTCGATAAAATTTAGAGCCGGGCGGTTTGAAGCCCCGGGCCATGTGATCTGCGAAGACCACGACCTCTCCTTCCTGGGGCATGGGAGGACATTCATCTCCAGGAACCCTCCAGTGAATCGTATCTTTGCTATCCAAAGCGCCGATCAGGACTAGATCGTCCAGCTGTGATTCTGTGACACGGGAGGGAACCCAGTTGCACTCGTACACTTGTTTGGCCATGACGAGATCTACAAGAAATAGGTGATCCGGTTCAAGGACATGCCGGATAAAAAGGTGTTGATCTAATTACGGTAAACCGGAGGCAGTACCCATAAACCGGTCTTCTACAATGAGGCATCAGATGGATTCTGGCGGTTCAACTAGGGGACTAATGATATATATACCGGTTTAGCAATTTTTTCTCTATGGTGAAGTTAAACCGCCTGGCCTAAGCATCAGAAGCAATTGAAACTATGGATAACTAGTTATGCAGAAACAAATTTCACAAAATCGTGTTACAGCCGCGGATCTACAGCAAGCTCACAAAAACAGGAAATATTTCGAAGACTAAGGCGGAAACAGAAGTGAACCATTGAGCGGATATGTGCGGGAGATCTATGAGTTTGGATGAGAAATAGCAAGCGGATGCTGAAGGGATCGCTACTAAGCACAGAAGAGTTCACAGATGCATTCAAGGTCAGAGAACAGCTATGAACGCGCAATGAACATAGCAAGAACATGGAACCCTAAGAACAGATCTAGGTTAAGAAGGAGAGAGAACTTACCGGGAACGGAGAAGATGCGGAAAGACGCCGCAACACTCTGGTACGTTCAGGTTGATGCAGCGGCCCGAGACGAGGTAGAGGTCGACGGTGGTGGCGGAGCTCCAAAGCCGGCGATGTGAGGAAGAAGAAGAAGAAGGGACGAAGGGGAAGAGAAAGGAAATGACCCTTCGGTCTTATTTATAAGGCAACCGAGCTAGGTCAAACGCGCGAATCCAGGAGATGTCATTAAGAGGGCGTTATGAATTTCATAATGACGTCATGCCGGTTTACAGTAACCAAAACTGATGACGTCATGCCGTTTTACAGCAACCAAAAATGATGACAACATGGAGATTTGCCAATTAACAGAAGATATCCAAGACGCAAGATGGTGTGAAGGATTGACATGAACCAGTTCAAATCAATCTGGGGCCTAATGTTGGGGATATTACCACTAGGTGTAAACCGGCCTACTTGGGCCGAGTTAACTTCATTAGTGGCGTAAACAGATGAAGGCCCAAGGCCTGTAGTCGGCTAGAGCATGTAGCCGTAAACCGGCCTGATGTATGACTTGTATTGTAAGTAAGGAATAGATACCAACCGGAATACGAGTATGAACCTGTTAGGACTCTATGGACCGACGGGCCTCACCCGTGTATATACGGGGACGACCCGGTGGTGGTTCAAGACAGATAACCACAACTCGAGCCTAGGAGAAGCTTGTTTGCTCCCTAGCCATCGAGATCATATCAATTCCATCACAACTAGACGTAGGCTTTTACCTTCATCGAAGGGGCCGAACTAGTATAAAACCCTCGTGTCTTTGTGTCCACTTTAACCCCTTCAAGTAAACTCGTAGTGATGGCTCCACGACTAAGTCCTTTCGCTAGGACATCTGGCGTGACAAATCCACGACAGTAAGTCCATGGGTCTGACCTTGGGATGCTCCGCATCATCTCCCCCCTTGGGAAAAATCTGACGTCGGATCAAAAACCTCATCACCATGGTAGGGAGATAGATCCTTGATGTTGAAGACGTCGCTCACGTTGTACTTGTCGCGTGGGAGATCGAACTTGTATGCATTGTTGTTGTAGCATTCTAACACCTTGAAGGGTCCGTTGGCTCGAGGTAGAAGCTTGGACTTGCGTTCATTGGGGAAGCATTCCTTGCGAAGTTGTAGCCACACGAGATCTCCAACATATAATATCATGGGTTGCTTGTTGATGTTGAGCTTGGTCGCGAGTCGTTGAACTTGGCGCTCGATGGTGTGCCTTGTATCTTCATGCATCATCTTGAGGTAGCTCACTCACGCACTCGCGTCCATGTTGATGCGCCCTTGTAGTGGTAGTGGAAGAATGTCCAATGGGGACAACGGGTTGAAACCATAGACAACCTCGAAGGGTGACTTGTCGGTAGTTGAATGTCTTGTGCGGTTGTAGGCGTACCCGGCGATGGGTAGGCACTCCTCCCAGTCCTTGATGTTCTTGATAAACACGCGAATAGAGTGGAAAGTGTTCGGTTCATCACGTTCGTTTGACCGTCGGTTTGTGGATGGTATGCCGAGGAAAACATAAGCTTCATTCCGAGCTTGGCGCATAGAGTCTTGCAGAAGTAGTTCAAGATCTTTACGTCACAATCTAAAACAATAGTCTTCGGGACTCCATGTAGGTGCAAGATTTCCCTACAAAAAATATTTGCACCATGTGAAACATCGTCTATCTTGTTGCATGGGATGAAATGAGCCATTAAAGAGAATCGGTCCACAAGAATAGACATGGAATCTTTGCCATTTCTAGTTTTAGGCAAACCAAGCACAAAATCCATGCTAATATCTTCCCATGGGTGATATGGAATTGGGAGGGGCATGTACAGACCATGGGATCGAGCTTTTGACTTAGCTTTGCGACATGTAGAGCATCGGTTGGTGAAGCATGAGACGTCGCGGAACATCCTAGGCCAAAAGTAGTTCTTAGAGAGCATGGTGAATATCTTGTCGCGTCCAAAGTGTCCGATTAGTCCACCTCCATGAGCCTCTTGTAAAAGGAGCAAACGAAGAGAAGACTCAGGGATACATAGTTTGTTCGCTCTCATAAGATAATCATCTTTAAGGTAGTATCGTTCCCAAGATGTATGCGTCAAACACTTGGCATAAGGAATAGAAAAAGTAGGATCATGCACATACAAGTCTTTTATGTGCTCAAACCCAATGACATTCAATTCAAGGTGGGTAATAAGTATGCATCTTCAGGAAAGCGCATACGCCACTACATTCTCTTTCCTTTTCTATACTTGATGACATAAGGGAATGACTAGATGAATTCACTCCACTTAGCATGACGCTTGTTTAACATAGTTTGACCCTTAAGATACTTAAGTGTTAATGATCGGTGTGAAGTATGAACTCATCAGGGCGGATTTAATGCTCCCAAACATGCAATACGCGAACTAAAGCATATAGCTCTTTGTCATATATAGGGTAATTGAGTTGCGCTCCGGAGAGTTTTTCACTGAAGTAAGCTGTGGGGTGCTTCTCTTGCATTAACACACCTCTTATGCCGTACCCACTAGCATCGCAATGTATCTCAAACGGTTTTTCAAAGTTGGGTAATGCAAGAAAAGGGGCATGCGTAAGCAAATTTTTGAGCTCATTAAGCACGGTATCTTGAGATGGTCCCCAAACAAAAGCCGTGTTTTTCTTACTCAAAGCATGCAAAGATAACACAATGGTGCTAAAATCCTTCACAAATCTACGATAAAATCTGGCTACGCCAAGAAAACTACGCACTTGTTGCAATTTTATGGGTTGGGGCCAAGTTTTAATAGCATTGATCTTAGATTCATCTATGTGAACACCCTTATAAGACACAATGAAACCCAAGAAAACAAGTTTATCAATACCAAAAAGGCATTTGTCCATATTAGCATAAAGGCGCTCTTTCCTAAGGGTTTGCAACACGATTCTAAGATGGGTGACATGATCTTTGAGGGATATGCTAAAGACAAGGATATCATCAAAGTATACTAGTAAAAATACGCCAATGTAGGGGCGAAAAAAAATGCACGACTCGCATGAAAGTACCAGGTGCTTCGGATAAACCCATTGGCATAACAAGCCTTTCATTTAAGCCAAATTTGGTCTTAAATAAGGTTTTCTATTCACCAACTTTTTGTATACAGATTTGGTAATAGCCACTTTTATATCAATCTTAGAGAAAATTGCGGCTCCGATGAGTTCATCTAGCATATAATCTAAGCGTGGAATGGGGTAACGATATCTAATTGTTATAGCATTGATGGGACGACAATCAAAACACATGCGATAGGTTCCATCTTTCTTAGGTACAAGGATTACCAGTACGACATGTGGGCTCAAGATTTCTCGCACATGGCCATTGTCGATGAGTTGTTGTACTTGCCGTTCGATCTCCTTGGTTTCCTCGGGGTTGACACGGTAGGGTGCCTTGTTTGGAAGGGGGCTTTGGGTATGAGGTCGATGTGGTGTTCGATGTCTCGTAGAGGTGGTATTCCTGGAGGTAGCTCATCGGGGAAAATGTCTTGGAATTCCTGCAAAAGAGAAGACAACACTAAAGGTAAATTATGTGAGGTGTTAGTTTTAGGTGCCTCGTCCTTGCACAAAAGGACATAGTGCATAACACTTTATGGGTTCTCACACACTTCTCTCATCTCACTTTTGATGGCAAATAGAACTAAGTTTTTCTTGTCGCTCATCGTGGAGGCACTCAATTTTGGCTTGTGGCGCTTACTCTCTTTGTGGTGGTTCGCTCTCTCAATATTTTCTCCATGATGGGTTGCTTGCTTGCCAGTGATCACTTGACTTGGAGACATAGGTCATAGCACGTACTACTTTCTTTCGTCTTGAATCTATAGTTATTGGTTCGCACATTGTGGATGACACCTCGGTCAAAATACCATGGCCGTCCAAGAAGGAGGTGGCATACGGACATCGGAACGACATCACACTCCAAAGTGTCTTCCTATGCTCCAATCTTCAAGCAAACTAGAACAATATGCTCGACTTGGATAGTACCAGAGTCACTTAGCCATTGGACCTTATAGAGGTGTGGGTGCTTCATCTTGACTAATTGGAGATGGGAACATATCTCTTCACTTGCCATGTCATGGCAACTCCCTCCATTGATGATGACCTTCGTGGATCTTGCATTAATGCCGGCCTTGGTCTGGAAGATATGGCATCTTTGGTCTTCGGCTTGTTAATGTTGAAGAGTCAAAACCCTGGAGACAACAAGAGAGGGGCTCGAATCTTTGTAACAAGAGACTTGATCATCTTCATCTTTGTTCACTTGCCGGTTCATGGCCACTTGCTCAAGGGCATCCATTTCCTCTTCACTCATGGAGTCATAGGTTCCATCATCGTTGAGGATCATTGCACACTTGTTGGTGCACTCAAAGGACTTGTGGCCTCGGCAGCCGCATGTGAAGCATTTGATGGAGCTTGCCTTGATGGTCTCATCGTTTGGAGTAGATGATGATGATGCTCTCGGCTTGAAGTTGGTTGTCATAGGCGGACGACTTGATGTTGTCGAATTCTTCTTGTACTTGTTGTCGTTTCTTGGTGAAGCTTTTGTCGAGGTAGGAGTCAGTGTAGTCGTTGAAGCTTGGTTCTTGGATAAGTCGTAGCTCTTGGAAGAGTACTTGACGTACTTGAAGTCATCTTGCAATTGACGTTCCGCTTTGGTAGATTGATGCATGAGCTCGATGAGGTTGGACTAAGGTTGGAAGTCAGCGATCTCCTTGATAGGATGGTTGAGTCCATTCAAGAAATGGGCCATAGTTTTCTCATCACCTTCCGTGACATTGGCTCTTATCATGGCAATCTCCATTTCCTTGTAGTATTCTTCAACCCTCTTTGTATCTTGCTGGAGAAGTTGGAGTTTCTTGAAGAGGTCGCTGTTGTTGTGTGATGGCACAAAGCGTGCTCACGTGACATCCTTCATTTGATCCCATGATGTGATGGGTGGCTCGCCTCTTGCCTCTCGGCGCTCAAGGACTTGTTCCCACCAAATGAGTACATAGTCTTGGAATTCAACGGATGCCATGGCGATCTTCTTCTGTTCCTCATAGTTGTGCAAACGAAAGATCTTGTTGACCTCTAATGCCCATGATAGATATTCTTAGAGATCGTTGCTTCCGATGAACTTGGCCATAGTGAACTTGAGCTTGCCGTAGCGTTGCTGTTCATTGTGTTGAGGTCGAGGGTGATGATGTCACTCTTGACATGGAGGGTTGTCAACCTCACGTTGCTCTCGGCGTGGAGGATTGTCAACTCCATGTTGCTCTTGACGAACTTGAGGTTCTTGTTGAGCGTGTGGGACTTGTCGATGTACTCTTGCTTGATAGTTCCTCTCTTGGACTTCTTCGCGAAGTGCTTCTTATTGCTCGCGCATTTGACCACTGCGGTCGGTGATGGCTCGACTCACGTCATAGAGGGTACGTTGCGCCTCAAGTGCTTGGGCTTCACATCGTTGTTGTTGTACACAGGCAACTTCGGTGTCTTGCTCGTGTCGGTGTTGGTGTGCGCGCTCTTCATCTTGTTGGTGTAGACATTGCCTTTCTTGTGCTTGCGTGAAGGTAGCTTGACTTTGACAATGTCGGTTTTCTTGCGCTGGACGTTGCTCTTGTAGATCGGTTCCATGTAGAGGATTGTGGTTTTCTTGACGGTCTTGGTGCATGTCTAGATGTAGTTTGTTCGATGTCGGGGTACTTGGGCCGGAGATGGTGTCGTCGGAGTGTCGACTCTAGTAGCTCCATCTTGAGTAGGACGAAGTGGTTGAAGAGTGGTTGACCAACAAGGCACGTATCTCGTCCATTCTTACATTGTTTCCTTGTTTGTGTTCGTCGAGCTTATTGTCGAAGTAGTCTCTTGTACGTTGCTCGGAGAGTCGCAAGTCGGTGGCGAGATTGTTGAGGCGGTCGCTCATTGCTTGTTGTTCTTGACGTAAAGCTTGTTGTGCACTAAAGAGGTGGCTCTTGGTGACGTAGGAGGACATGTCGTCGTCTTGCTTGATGAAGAGTGGGTTGGTATAAAAACTTGGCCTATCCATATTCCAAGCAAATATGTGAGTGGGAGAAAGATAAGAACTTATACCAAATGTACCATGACCGATGTTGAAGATGGATCAACGATCACTCAAATGTGTAACAAGGAAATATCACAATTGGTACTAATTCTTGCTGGTTCTCACACCTACACAAGTAAAAGCTTATGATAGAGCTTGGTTAGGATGGTGGCGCAAAATTTGATGCAATTGTTAGTGAGACTCAATAATGTTGAAAAAGATTCACAAATTTGCAAATGTAACAAGTAGACCAATAGAAATATGTGGCACACGGAAACACACACACACACAAATAGATAAATGGGGTCGTGCAACGAAAAATGAGCTCAAAATATGGAATCCACAGAAAATGCTCTTGTTGCACAACACTAGAGAGACGCTAGCATGAGTGCACAATAGGCCGATATAATACTTCTGCACAACCTACTAAGAAAAAATGCAACGACTTCTATCCCAAGTATGCCATATGTATGGTATCCCTATGATATGATTCAAGATGATCGAGTATGAAAATCTTAATGTTGTATGATGCTATTGTTCTTGCTTAAAAGCTCTTTGCTTATCTTTCTCGTTTGCCTTAAAGCTTCTTTGGCTCTTTCTATTTTCAGCTCTTTAGATGGCCAATCATGCGAAACTTCATGAACCAAGCTAGCAATTGTGTATGAGCTATGACAACCTTCTGACACAAGAGATGATAACAAGATATGTACCAAGATGATATGGTATGTATGCAATGGGCAAGGTAGGCAAAATGGTCTATGGTGGTTATCAATGTAATGGAAAGAATGTGAAATGAGAGGATGCCACGATACCAGGATGATGTAGAGGTTACCGTTCATCCTTAGCGTCGAGGTGTCAAAATTGGTGAGAGGTCGATGTCGATGACGAAGATGAGCGGCGGTGATGTTGTCGAACTGTCCCTATGTAACTGAAACACATTAGGAAACAGAAACCACAACTCAAATCTCAAATACTAAATGCGAAAAAAGTTGTCGGAGTGCGAAACAGAAAGCAAAGGTGGTTGCGGAAAGTGGTGGTGGTATGCGGAAGAGATGGTGGTATGCCCGACCAAAATTGGCGAGAGTTAGGTGTTAAATGAAGCGGTGGAAGGAAGTGATGCTGTGAGGGGCTAGATGTCCGGGCTTGAAGGCTGGATGTCTGGGGTCACAGGCTGGATGTCGGGGCTCTGGATCCATGGTCGAATTCGATCAACCCGTGGAGAAATTGGAATTTCGGGGTAAAATTCAGGGAATTTTGTGGATGGAAATTGGAGAAAAGATGGGGGAAAGCTAGATCTACCTACTACACATGAAATCCGCAGATCAAATCCAACAAACCTTCATCACAAAAAAAATTCAGAGGGCTATTTTTGCGGGGATTTTTGAATTTGGGACTAAATCAACCAAAACAAGGCTAGAAAACAACAGTAGGGGCTCCAAATTCATGATCAACCAAGGCTCATGATACCAAGATGATGTAGGGTGGAAACCCTAGGGCCAATCTTTCATGATTGGAGTGGATCCTACCAACAACACGACGCGAAACACGAGGGGAAACAACAGAGAAAACACTCAAACCAACAAGATTCGATTACACATGTGCTAGATTCACGAAACACAATGAGGTACACGATCCTAATCCATCAAGGGACAATAGAAGTAGCAGTAGTTCTTCTCCGTGAGGAGGTATTCAGGGGTCTTCCCGGGATGGGGTCTTGAATCCACTTAGGGGATCTTCTCCATAGAGGTCGTGACTCCGATGGAGAAGGGATCAATCAGAGGAGCAAAGCTTCTCAAATGAGCTACTACTTTGCCAACCCTAGAAAGAGGGAGGAGAAGGAGTATATATAGTCTTGGGGGCGAAGGGGTACATGGGCCTCGGGCCCTTTCACTATGTGCAGACAGGCGGGGTCGGACGTTTGGGCGTCGGGCTGGATGTTCGGGGCTTCAGGATACGCCGGATGTCCGGGCTGAGGGTCAGATGCTCGGGCTGGATGGGTACAATCTCGGGTTCTCTGCATAGGCGTGGTCCGGATGTCCGGGCGGATGTCCTGATGTCTAGTGGCTCGGGAACGGTCGGATGTCCGGGCTGGAGGCACTGGACTTCTGCTCTCTGGATGGACTTATCCGGATGTCTGGGCTGAACGTCGTATTTCTGGGCTGGGGGCCGGATGTCCGGGCAGGCCGTCGGATGTCTGGGCCCTGTAGGCTTGACCGCTGTCTCATTGCTGCTGGCGACACCTCCAGGGGTCGGATGTCCAGCTTCATGGCCGGGTGTCCAGGTCCTGGGAGTTGTCCTGGACTTCTTCCGTTTGTTCTCTTCATCCGTGAACTAGGGGACTTGTCTGTCTTCACGTGCATCTTTGAGAGGGCCTTCTTGGTACCTGATCACGCACAACATTCCGGACTTAGGTAGTAGCCATGTCTTGAGTGGATCATATCGAATATCACTAATGAGAGATGTCACCTCGGTCTCAAGAGTTCTAGCTCATGCGCGTGTCATCGGTCCTTTTGGTACTTGTTTAGGCGATGGTAGCTCCATGGGGATGACCTTGGGATGCTCCGCATCACAAATGATACCCCGGGAGATGAAATTTGTCTTTGTGTGAGAGAAAGAGATTTCATAGGGAAAATCATAGTTAGAGACACATAGCAGGGAACGAGATATACTTAGAGAGAGATAGAGTAAAGGTCGAAGGAGAGGGTACCGTCAGTGTGTTATGAAGATAAAAGATAATTGTCGACATACAAGTAGCACGAGAGATATCCGAGAGATGGTGAAGGCATATAGGTCTAGAGAGATGTATAAGCATGAGTGATAGCTATATGAGACAAATATCTGGATTAAAGGGGATTCAAATATTTAAACTAGAGATCATGACATCAATAATGTTATAAAGAAAATTGGTCTATCGGACATGCATATTCATTTGAATTTGGGTACACGTGTAATGTTATAAAGTTTATCAATATTAGTGATCCATATATTCTTTAATTAGATACAATGCATGGTTTATATGCAATTAATTTCTAAACGGTATTACACTATATGTTGTGTGTGTCAAACACATTATATGTGTTTGAGAAGTAAAAATCCCGCATGGAACACACGTTAATGGGAGACAATTAGTGAGGAATGCATACATTTGATTTCAACATAAAGTGGTTTCAAATATTTGAAAATTCAAATTAAGATGGATCCACCCTGATGAATCTGAGATCATGCCATTTCTTAACCATATTGATGTATAAAGGGTGTTGTGCTTTTGAAAGTATATATAGAAAATGATGTATATAGATTTGTATTCGAATTCAAAATGGATCCTGCCCGAAGAAAAAAAGAATACAAAATGGATTAGAATTGAGTGGGCATGGTAAACGTGCACTCTTTTTCTCCAAAAAATTGAACGATGCGGGAAAAGTCGCAGTAATCGCCCGAAACCAAAATCTGCGAGATGGAAATTATTGCCTATCCCTGACATGCAAAGCCTAGCGCCTTGATTTCTATAGGTTTCGGTAGGGGTAGGCTTGTAATTTCACTCAAACATGACATAAACACCTCCGCCTCTCACCTCCCTGGATTCATACACGGTGGACGCCAAAACAAAGTTTCTCCTCGGTCGAAATCGCCTATCACCAGCCCGATTCACACATGTTGGGCGCCAAAACAAACTCTCCCCGGTCGAAATCTCCGTCGGCAAATATTCGGTGTATGTGACATTACCGTCCTATCCCCAACCGACCATTATTGTTGTGATGTAGGAAGTTCTAAATGGGGGCTAAGTTTGTAAATTTCCTCGCATTTGAGACAAGCGCGCCCTGAAGACATGGTTGCCCCTACCTCTCTCCTTCCATTTCGCCATTCGTACTCCGTGGGTGCCGAAACACCCTCTCCACCCCAGTCTCCTTCGTCCTCCACCCCATCCACCACCGTCCTCCTCCACCATGTTGGAGATGATACCCCGACGTCGTCGTCCATTACAAAAGATCGACCTCTCTCATCCATGGATTAGGACCAGGATCCTTGCATCGCGTCCTCTCGCTTCATCTGCATGGTCGTCCACCTTGCTGAGGCCGCTCGTACGGCCATCTTGTCCACCGCACCGGGATATTTCCCTCGCCACCACTGTTTTCCGTCCTAGATCTACTTCCACGCTGCCGACAACCATTGCTAATGTAGCACCCTCAATGCCTCAGCAGATGCTTACACGATGCCACACCAGAGGAGGTAATTTTTCGTATCTGCACAAGTTATTTATCTCAGCAAGAAAATAGATCACCACTGCTTTACTGTGATTTCCTATCCATCACATAGGATCTTACTTGTTAGTCGAAACCAAGCATTGGTTGCGAAAGTTGCCTTTGGCCGGTTTGCACCTTCAGATCCTCCGTGGCACGCTCACTACTATACTCGCAATGCTTATGGTTTCCCCTTTTATATTCCACATTAGCTTAAATGACAGTCGACTGAAATTCAAATTGGGGTTAGTCCATTTTTGGGAGTTCGCCGGAGCGAAGGAAGGGGCTCGCCGGAGGCCTGCCCCATTATCTATCTTAGGGTTTTTGGTGGGGACAGTGGTTGTGAAGGGCTGTCCTCGAGCTATGGTGGGGCCTCGCCCAAGGCAAAACTAGACACTGGTGGGGGGTGGGGTTGGCTAGAGGGATGGCCGGTGGCAGCACAAGACCGTAGTGGTGGGAGGTTCAGGGAAGGGTGGCGGTCGGTCATTTGGCCGGTGGCTCGTGCGGTGGTCTATAGGGGAAGAATAATAGGCAAGGAAGAAGAAGGGTTAGCAGACGTAGGATCTTCATCCAACCGCCTGCATTGTCAACTGACCCAAATGATGAAAGTTAGGCGGCATGCATGTAGACATTCCCATATATTCAGTACCATCATCGAAGGTTCTTCGAGATGTACGTTCAAGTAGTGATCCTCAACCCATCAAGCTAAACAGCGTGCCACTCATAATTCCAAACTTAGTTGCTCAAATACGAATGTGATATGATGTTGACATGTACTAAAATAGAGAGAGTGTTTAATTGGTCAGCTAATGTTCCTACTTTACTCTCGAAAAGCACTTGCGCCACATATCGAGGGATAGCAGGGAGTTGCGTTCTTTATGCGCTCTGGTTCATCATGTGTGGGCAACCAACATTTTATTATCCAAAATGTGCTTGATCTTCTTTAGCATGCTCCTCTTCTGTTGTTCTTTTGTAAGTACTCTCTCCGTACCTAAATATAAGTCTTTGTAGAGATTCCTCCATGGATTACATATGGAGGAAAATGAGTGAATATACAGTCTAAAATGTATCTATATACATTCGTATGACACTACAAATGAAACACACTTCCGTAATGATACATGTTTGTCACTGTAGGTCATGGTTTCCGTCTTGCATGTACATCCATGACGATTTTATAACAAAATCACAATAGTCATACCTGTGTTGTTGTAGAAGTGTTCCATGACAATACCAAAATTATCATCACGGGATTGTCCACTTCCATGACAATAAATGACGCGTCATAGAACTGTTTTCGTCAAGGGTAACTGACATGTGGCATCCACCGTAACGGGTCGCCATTAAGCTATCGGGTTCTGGTTTGGATCCGATAACCCGTTAATAGCCCCGACAAACGGAGAGTTTCCACGTGTAAAAATCTCATTTGCTAGAGGATCCACGTGTCGGCTCGGTGTTGGGACAGATGTCATCCACTCATTGCACAGGTGGCGCATATGCTACATGGACACGTGGCACGATCCAACAGAGGCCCATTCCGGTGAAAAGGCTGGCCCATTTGACTTAGTCAAAAGGTAGCGGGCCGGCCCAAGGAAACCATGTTAACGGCCTATTCACATATAGCCCATTTACAGCCCGCTAACTCACGGCCCATTATGGCCTATCCGAATTAGGCCCAATAGCGTCATCTGGGCCATCCAATATGATTCTAGCTCGTTGTATCTTTTGGCCCATGTATGGTCATGACGTCTTTTGGCCCATATGAAGCCCTTTGTAACTCTTATCCCACTAACGGCCCTTGGTAAAACTGGCCCGTAATGAATAGTGTATCGCTGTATACCCCTTAACGGCCCATTATTCCATTGGGCCACTTCCAGCTCGTGTTATCTTTTAGCCTTCTCAGGGCCCATTTATTCTTGGATGATTTGCAGTATTCGATTACTTACCGTCCATTACTGGCATGTTCTGGTTGTGGGCCAAATTCAGGCCGTGGTTAAAGTCGGCCCGTTTGTGGGCCGTTTTCATAGCGTCGAATACAGTCGATTAACGACGGCCCGTTATGGTCGGCCCATGAACGGATGATTCGAACTCTAGCCTGTTTACAGCCCATGATGCGGTTTGTTATTGGCCCATGTCTGGCCAATCGATCATACAGCCCGTAGAAAGCCGATTGATTCTACGACGTGTAGAAGGCCCATTGATTCTACAGTACATACAAGTATGGCCCATAGGAGGCCCATGGTCACTACAGTAGATATGTTGTTGTCGGTGTACAAAAGTATGGGTGCTTCTACACCCCTTACTTGTGCAGGGACGGTCGCAGCCACCCCTTGCAGCAAGGCCTAGCGAGGCACAGGAAGACAACAGAAGGCAAGATAGGTACAAACAATATCAAGACAACTGCACAATTTAGCAAGCTGTAATGTGCAAGCAGGACGATGCCCAGCAACAAGCCTTGCCGAGGCGACCTGCGCGCCCCCTCCCGGCAAGCCCTTCCCGGGGCAGCTTGCGAAGAGGCCAGCAAGGCCACCACCCTTGGGTTTAAGGGCTCTGATATAATCGACAATGCTCAAGATCAAGATTTGAAGAGCACATGCTTGGTAGCATGCGGCTCCCCACGAAGAACGATGGCCCACAAGTCCACGTGGGATCAAATGATGAAGACCTCCAGCAAGAACCTTGCTGGAGACGACCCCAAGACCCCCGGCAAGCCCTGCCGGGGACGATCGCTGGGCCGCGGCCAGGCCCGCGCTCGGCAGGGTTCCGCCACCTCACCACCACTCCAACGCGACAATAAGTGTGCCAGCTAAACAGGTGCTTGCGTGGCAGCATGTAGATCTTCGTGGAAGCCTACCACTTTGCCAACACAGCAGCTGGTTGGCCAGCATGGCGCTGCATGCCTTGTCAGCCCAGATGCATGGCAAGATGAGGGGAAGCGGCGTAGGACGGGATAGCCTCTGTTGTCGTCCCCAATGAAGCGAGAGGACACATAGGCATCGCATTAAATGCGCTTGTCCTATGTTGATTGAGCGATAAGTTTGTATCGCTATAGCTTGCCACCTCCTGTGTACCACTGTGGCAACCCCTTTGTGTATAAAAGGAGGCCCAAGGCACACACAGAGAGGATTCAGACTTTCGGACAAAGCACCCATCGCAGCTAGTTCAAAACCTCAAGAACATTCATAAACGAGATAAAGCATGACTAGGGTATTACGCATCCTCGCAGCCTGAACCTGGATAAAAAGCCCCTGTGTGCTAACGACTCAACCTGCTCTTCATGCAACTAATCCCCCGCCAAACGTAGAAGGGATCCTTGTGACCCCATAGGTGATCGTTTTCCCCGACATCTTTGGCACGCCAGGTAGGGGGAATTAGTTGTGAGAATCTGGTTTGTAGTTAGTAAAATAGCTCTCTCGTCGCCATGGCTCAGAAGAAGAAAGGCGAGCGGCGGGGGCCATGGATGCAACGAGGATCCACAAAGCGACCAAAAAGCTAAGTTACCTTAACCTAGTGTAATTCTCCCTTTTTATGAGGTCATCCGCTGTGAAATTCTTAAAGGGGCTGGTTTGTTGTTTTGGTGTGCCAAACAGGGTCGCCACTGATAATGACACACAATTCTCAAGTCACACCATCGTGCAGTACGTCCAATACCTCGGCGGCAAGGACGAAAACTTTGGACAAGATACGCGAGTGCGGAACGCACTAGATTGATGAGCTGTCAGCTGTTCTTTGGTCGGTCGGAACGATGCCAAATCGAGCCACCAGCAGACACCCCTCTCCCTATTATTCGGGGCGGAGGTAGTTCTCCCGACGAAACTCACAGTCGCAAGGTTCATGCCCGAAGCTTTTAGGAAGGCGCCCTTGCTCTTCGGCATGTTCAGTCAGCCAAGAATTCTAGCAAGTTGATGCCAAAGTGGGAAGGCTCTTGTCGGGTAATACGAGTCACCAGGCCCGGCGCTGTCCGCCTGGCGACCGAAGATGGTGTTCCGGTGAGCAACTCGTGGAACAAGAAACATCTTCGTAAGTTTTACCCATAAGCCGCGGTTGCCGAGCCCTCCCGGCAGACCACCTTTTGTACAAGCCTTGACGGCAAGGCATGTCACCCTCTGTACAAGCCAGGCGCAGACTCTGAGCAACAGATAAATAAATGAAGCGTTGGCGCCGTAAGTTTTAGCATTCATGCTAGGTCAAGTTTTTCTCTCTCTGTGTTAGGGTTGATAGTGCTTAATAACGACTAACCCGAGCATAGAGGTCGAGTCCGCGTCTTTTTGTCTCTTCTGGTCCTTTTTGGTTCGTAGGATGCCCGGGCGTTGATACGTCTCCAACGTATATATAGTTTTTGATTGTTCCATGCTATTATATTATCTGTTTTGGATGTTTAATGGGCTTTACTAAGTATTTTAATACTATTTTTGGGACTAACCTATTAACCGGAGGCCCAGTCTATCGGTGTTTTGGGAACGGGGGTCCCCAGACTTGCCTGCCTGCGGCCTGCGGCATGGCTAAGGTGGTAGCCAGTACGGCCCATCTTCATCAGCCCAAGACACAAGACCCTCGTGAGGCGGACGACGCAAGGCTTCCTCAGGAACGGCCTCGCCAGGAAGGCTCGCGAGGAGGCGGAGAGATCAAGGCAGGGTACCTCGCGAGGTGCTCGTGACACAAGCCACGACGAACAAGAACAGGCGGGCGCCAGGCGGGCGCCGGCCTGCGCAGTGTCCTTGTTTCCTCTTTGGTCCAAAGGGGGCAAGCACAGACGTGGAGTACCGAGGCATCAAACAAAGGCTGCCATTTCGGTGCAACAAGACCAAGACTGGCGGAGCGGCGGGATGGAGGTCACCATGGAGACCAAGACGGCATCGTCGCCAGTGCTTTTGGCTGCCGAAGACCAACTTTAGTCAGGATAACTTGTACTAGATGTTCCCCTTCAAAATGGCCGTTGTTGGCGCCCTTCCCGCTCAATATTTGGGAAGAGGCCCAGGGCCTCTATAAATAGGACTAGCCACCAAAGTAGAGAGGGATCCAGATTTTGGGAAGACAGAGAGAGAGAGGCGATCAAACTCACACAAGCAGTTCATCGCACCAGATCAAGAACACCTCTCGCGAGGCCGTTCTTCCCTTGTACTGTTCATCATCAGCCCCTGAGGAAATCCACCACATCACACACTGGAGTAGGGTATCACACCACAACGGTGGCCCGAACCAGTATAAATCTCGTGTCCCTTGTGTTGTTTGTCGATTTTAGCTGAGATCTCACAAGACGATCGGAGTAGGTCGGTAGGGGAGAGATCTTCATGCGCACCCCAGAGTTCGAACCTTAAGGGTCTGCCGGAACCCAACATCCGGCATTTGGCGCACCAGGTAGGGGTGCACCGAAATCTTTCTTCCGCCGTTTCGCGCCTGATCTTCCGTCACATCCATGGATGACGCTCGTCGGGCTCGCACCGAGCGTCGGGCTGCTCTTGCCACCTGCATCGCCCAGACGGCTCCCGTCGGTGGGTGTCCCCGTCGTTCCTCGTCGCCTGCCGCCAACGCCGCCATCGGCCCAGTGGGGAACGAGCAGCAGGCCTCGTCTCTGCACCCTTTGGTGCGGCGGGAAGGCCGCACCGCCACCCCATCACTGACCCCAGCCAGTTCGTCGTCCCACTCCCATCGCGCCCCCACGGACGCGCATGCCGCGTTGCTCCTGGCGCGTGAGCTACTGCACTACCGACCCGTCGACGACCTCTATGAGGACTGGCTCGCCCGCATCACCGAGCTCGTCAGCGCCGCAGGGGGCTCTCCTATGCCGTCCCTCTCGCTGCCTTGCCCTCCATCTTGCGCAGGAGGCGCAGATCAGGAGGTGCCTCCGCCACCTCCTCCCCAAGAAGGCGCCCTGGCTCCAAGGCGCGCGGCCCTAGGACAAGATCCACTGCGTCTGGCGCCGGCGCAACCAGAGATGAGCTGCCAAGAAATCCCTCGTCCACAAGACGGTGCTCGCGTGCTCCCGGCACCGGTGCGCGATGATCGCATTCCTACACCACCATGTCAAGACCCCCCCACTGCTCCAGGCAGCAGCCACGCCTTCACCCCCGAGCTACGCAGTGTCGCCTGGCCAGGCAAGTTCAAGCCTGACCTGCCTCCTCGCTACGACGACACTGCAGATCTCGCGGAGTTCCTCCAGCTCTACGAGTTGGGCATCGAAACCGCCAACAGGGACGAAAAGGTCATGGTGAACTGGTTTCCCATGGCACTCAAGGACAGCGCCCGCACCTGGCTCCAGAACCTGGCTCCTGGCACGATCTCCTCCTGGGATGAGATGCGCACCCGCTTCATCGCCAACTTCCAGGGCACTCGCGACCGTCCGCCGGCCGTGGGTGACCCACGCTGCATCAAGCAGCAGCCCGGAGAGACCTTGCAAAAGTACATCCAGCGCTTCAACAACGTTTTCCTCAAGATTCCCAGGGTGACCAAGGAGGCCATCATCTCTGCATTCTCTGATGGCGTTCACGACATCAAGATGAAGGAGGAGCTGGCAATCCAGGAAGACCTGTGTACGTCTCTGGAGCTGTTCAACCTGGCAACCAAGTGCGCAAGGGCTGAGGAAGGGCGCCTCTCCCTTCTCGAGCTCCCAGCAGCAGACCCAGAAGAAAAGAAAGCCAAGGCCAAAGATTTGACGCGCAAGGGAGCAGCTGTGCTGGCAGCAGAGCCGGACACAAAGCGCGGCAGGGACCAACTGGAGTCGTCCAAGGGTAGCCGGTACTGCGTGTACAATGATCTCCATACTCACAAGACCAACAAATGCCAGGAGCTCAGGGCCGTGCGAGAAGGCCGCATCGGTCGACGCCCCGAGCGCAACGATTGGGGCTACGGACGAGGCGGAGCAAGAGGTGGAGGACGATGGGACGACCATGGCCCTCGCCAAGGGTGGCGTGACCGACCTCGCGAGGACCGCTGGCAGGACCAGCCTCGCGAGGGAGCTAGGAGAGATCAGCCTCGTGAGGATCGCCCGCAGGGAAACGCAGGCCCTCCTCCTCTTCCACCACCACCAAGAAGGAATGAAGACCATCATCAGGACGAGGGGGCTGGGGGCTTCCAGGAGCCACGTGCAATCGCTTGCATCATGGGCGGCGCTCAGGCCCCAGCCTAACAGCGCATCTTCAAGCAGTTTGCTCGTGAGGTGAATGCAGTCCTCCCCAAGCTTGAGGCCACGCGTCCTCTCAGGTGGTCTGCATGTGCCATCACGTTCAGCTCAGCGGATCATCTCAAGTGTGCGGCAACGGCCGGTGTCGCCCCAATGCTCTGTTCCCCAGTCATCAGCAATGTGCAAGTTACCAGGACTCTCATTGATGGCGAGGCAGGGCTCAATGTCCTGTCCGTCGAGACGTTCAACAATCTCCAAGTGCCATATGATCAGCTTCAGCCAACCAGGCCTTTCTCAGGACTCACTGATGGTTCCACTGTCCCGATAGGGCAGGTCCACCTTCCTGTCACCTTTGGACAGCGCAACAACTACTGCACTGAGCTCATTGACTTTGACGTCGCCCACATTCGCCTGCCATACAACGCCATCCTCGGGTACCCAGCCCTAGCTAAGTTCATGGCAATGACTCAGCACGGATACAACGTCCTCAAGATGCCAAGAAGCGGTGGGGTCATCACGGTCCCCTATGAAGAGAAGGATGCGGTGTGCTCCCTCGAGTGCACTTTCCAGGCTGCGTCGGTCGAGGACCCGGGTAGCAACAATGGAAACCTCCCTGGAGCAGCTCCCAAGAAGAAGAAGACATCACCTGGCTCAAAGCCTTAGGAGGCAGGCACCTCCAGAGGCGCCACGTCCGGACATGCGCCCATCCAAGGGGCGCCACCCTCCATCGTATAGGCGGGCGCGCCCGGCGCCCTCCTCGGGCAGGGCTCGGGGGCTCTCTCCTGGGGAGCCACCGACTTTGCCAAGACCATGAGGGAGGCGCTTGGGCACCACTTGGAGGCGAGCTTCACGGCACGCTTCCCTCGGGAAGGCGTAAGGAAAGAAGGACCCAACCCTCAGGAGTTCATCACCAAGGCCGCTCAGGAGTTGCAGGAATCAAGAGTGATGCGCGGTAACTGCCGCCTGCCCAGCGTAGCTCCCCATCAAGGCGAGGATGGCGGGCTGCGCGTCTGCATCGACTACCGAGGGCTCAATCGAGTCGCTTCTCATGAGTGCTTCTGGCCTTCGCGCCTGGAGCGTTGCGCGGGCCCACCGCACAGCTACGTTCGCATGCTCCGCGGCCTGCCGAACACGGTTGCAGCCCACCAGCGCCTGATGAGGAGCATTCTGGAAGCTCAGGTGCCCAAGCATCGCGCGTTCCTGGAGTAGATGGAGATGGATCTAAGCGAGCCGCCCGGACCTCCTGAGCCACCCGAGGCTCGGAGTCCCGAGGGCTCATGAGGATCGGCTTCTTCACGCCGCACCGCCAGCTACCGCGACACTCGCTCTGCAATTGTATCAGGTGACTTCTTTCAAGTTTCGTTTCAGCTGGGAGCGCCCCCAGGGCTGCATCATTCCCAGGTCGCGTGGGTCCGTCCCTGCGGCATGTATCCGTTTTTCTTATGTTTTCTGATTACCTTGTCGGGGGCGCCACTCACGCTGCATCATCCCCAAGCCGCTGGGGCCTGACCCAGTGGCATTTGCTTTCTCTGCATCTATCTAAGTTGATTTGTTCCTTCATGCTTAACCTACTAATGATTATCGTCTGCTGCCTACCGCAGACCTCTCCACCCTCATGCAAAGTGCTTGCACATTAAAAGGGGGATGCCTGAGCATCGCGACTCATGGGTTCTTACTTGCTCTCCATCCCTCACCCCCTGGCCTTGACCCACGGCATCACGACCTGTCATACCAGCGGCAGCTGAGCTAGCTCGAGGGCCGGGACCTGAGGACGTAGAGCATTTGCATTCTAACCACCTTGCAGGAACGTACCACCGATAAAGGCCCAGAGCCAGGCGCAACCCGCCTCGAGGTAGGGCCCCGTGGGTCCCGTGCTGGCTCAAGGGTGCCCAGATACAGCTCTCCTAGCCCTACCGTGCCGGCCACATATCAGGGCAGGGCTGTACACGCCCTGGGGGCTCCTCCCGGAGGGGAGCCCGCCTCCCACGCACCAGCGGAAGCACCGTGCTCCGTGTTGGCTGACGACACTGTCGTGGAGTGGCTATGCCCGTACACATACGGAAGCGCTATGCTCCGCACTGGTGATAAACAACTGAGGGAAGCCCACGGCTGCGTCAACCTCAGGGAGCCCAGAGCTCACTGTCTGGCCTCATCGCAACGCCTGCCCTCGGGAGCGCCGCGCGAGGGGGCTGGACATGGGGGCCGCGCCCGGGCCACGCCCGAATGCACACCACCTAGCCAGGTCCCTCGGACCTGGTCGTCACACGTCCCTCCCTGAGCAGAGCCAAGGTATGAAGGCTCATTTGCGCGTCAAGGGGGACTCCTGAGCATCGCGATTCAGGAGCCTAACTGGTCACGTAGCCGCTCACTCCTTAGTTTCGAAAGGCTAGCGGCAGTTGAGGTATGCGTGGGGCTGGGCCCTGCCGACGTAGAACGACAAATCCTCTCCTTCACACCCTCCCTATTTGTTGTTCACGTGTCAAGGGGGACTCCTAGCATCATGACTCAGGAGCCTAACTTGTCACATAGCCCCTCACTCCTTAGCCCCGTCCTGGTGATCCGGCCGGGGCTAACGGCGGCTGAGGTATGCGCGGAGCCGGGCTCTGCCGACGTAGAACACAAGCAAATAGGAAGGAAATCGCAAAATCTAGCAAATTCGGAAGCAAATATTACAGACCATAAATTGTTCTCACAATACCAGACACAAATTTAAACGCCTCCACGAGGCATGGTGCATGTTGCAGGAATCAAAGCAGGAAAAAGGCCGCGAGAAGATCATCCCTTGGTCGCGCCACCGCTCGTGGTAGAGTCGCGCTTGGCAGCCCCACCTCCTGGAGCTGCAGGGCCGGCAGCACCTTGCTTGGGCGAAGTGTTGAAGGCACGGAACTTCGACAACAGGGCCCCTGCTCGACCCTTGACGGCTTTGGCAGCAGCGGCGGAGCGCTTGGCGTCCACGGGCTCCAGCAAGTCGTCAAGGTTGATGTCGGGATTGCGGAGGTAGACGTGGCTGAGGATCCGCGTCAGCGCTACGGAGGAGAGGATGCGAGCCTCAACTTCAGCAATGGGGCCGATGCCGATCACGACTTCTTCAAGCGCCTCGACAAGGAAGGGAACCACCTTAGCAGGGCCTTCCTTGGCTCCGGCCAGCGGCTTCTCCAGGCCACCTTCATAAAGCGTTTTCAGCGCTATGTTGGCCCTCTTCTCAAAGAGCACCGAAGGCCGCACGGTCCTCGGCCAACACCTTCGCCTCGGCATCCAGTTCGACCCTCTCCGCCTTCAGCGCCTGCTCCAGCGTCTTCAGCCGGTCACGGTCAGCTGAGAGTTCGGCATCGCGCTCCTTGACAGTAGCCTCCCGAGACTTCATCTCCTCCTCCTTCACCTGGTGGACGCGAATTTCTCCTTGGCGAGCTCATCACGCAGCCCTTGCAATTCTCCTTCCACCGTCTTGCAGTGGCCCTTGGCAGTCAAGGTATCCTTCAATGTTGCATCGTGAGCGGCCATGGCCTGGGAGGTGGCTTGCTTCCCCTCCTCGGAAGCCATCACAGCCTGGCTCAGCGCCGCTCGGACGGAGGCGTCAGAGCGAACCCAGCTGGAGATCAACTGCAGGCGCCCGGCCACCAGGCCGGTGTCCGTGCTCCGAAGATCCTCCCTCAGCCGACTTATTTCACCGGCAGCACGGTCCCAGGCAGCAGAGGAAGCAGAGGAGACAGGGGGCGGCAGAGTAGGAGGAGAAGACGACATCGTGATCACGGCTTGGGAGGAAGGGACCCCCTGAGCCTTGGCCACCTCGGCGACAGCATCAAGCGCAGGCACCTCCAGAGTCAGCAGGGTCACGGGGGCTGACTCCTCGCCTGAGCGTCCCTGCTGGCCTCACGAGGATGATTGGGCAGGGGACGTGCGGGCCCCGCTACCTCCCTTTCCCGCAAGTGAAGACGTGGCCATGGCTGAGGAGCCCATCCCCGGCGGGGTCGCCGCGTCTCCCTTCAGCCTCTTCGCCACGGGCAGCAGCCTGCCCAATAGAAGATGTCAGATCTCGACAGCAAAAGAGAGGAGCAAGGCGGAAGTCGAGCACTTACTGATTGACTGCCGCTGGATCCCACGGGCTTCGGCCAAGCTTGAAGCCTGAAAGCCTCTTGCGGGGCTCAGCCTCGGGAGGCCCAGTCACAGGAGAAGGCACGCCAGAAGGGCTAGAGATGACTTCGGCTGATGCAAGAGCCGGGGTAGATCCTTGGGGGATCAGCCCGGACCTGTCCTTCCTCGGGACCAGGTGCGCGTCCTGCCCCTCTTGCCTGGCGCCGGCCTCGTCATCGTCAGGAAAGGAGCGAAGGGTGCTGGACCTGCGCCAAGGGGAAGTCTCCCCCGTCCCCTCGAAGGCCGCCTCCGAGTCACGCTCCTCGTCCTCGTCGTCATCTCCCTCCTCTTCCCTGCTGGATTCACCAGAGGACAGGTGCACCGTCACCGTCGCCGCCAAAGCCTTAGGAAACTCCGCTGGCACTAGGCCGACCCCGTCGAAGGTGGGCATGGCGTCCACCACCAGCTCCCAGTCATCACAGAGGAACAAAGGGACCAGAGCATCCACCGGGCCTGCCACTTCCTCTCCAACCAAGCAGCGGAGAGCCGCGGTCAGATCCTCGTCGCTCAAGGCATCCAAGCTCAGGCGGAGGACGACATCCGCATCCGCGAGCCTCCATAGTGGGCGCGAGTGCGCCTGAAGAGGGGCCACCCGGTGTGACAGAAACTCCCTTAGGAGCGAGGCACCGATCAGCTTCGCCGCCCTTAGACTGTCCGGCCTCAGGTCAGCGTTCATCTTCTCCAACACCAGCTTCGCCCGCCGATCATCGAGCTTCGCGTGGGACCACGCCTCAACAGCCTCAGGCAGCTTTGTTGGCAGCTCCAGCAGGGGGTTGCGGCACCCGGCGTCCACCATGACCCACTTGCTCCGGAAGACCTCGGCCCTCTTCTCGACCTTCGAGATGGCGTTGGACTTGGAGTACACAACAAAACTCGCGCGCGCCGAGATATTGCCGCCGAAGAACCGGAGGGAGAAGAAGTGGCGCAGCAAGGCCACGGAGGGCACCACCCCAATGTGTGCCTCACAGTAGTAGGCGAAGATCGACAAGAGGAGGATGGAGTTGGGGTGGATGTGCAGAGCATGTAACTAATACCGGCGAAGGACGGCAAGGAAGAACTCAGAGAAGGGAGGAACTAGGCCAGCAACGACGGCGTTCATGAAGAGGGGGTAGAAGGTGCTTCCCTTATCCTTCGGCCGGGCGGAGCCAAGTCGGAGCACAGTCTCGCACATCTCGTTGATCTGCGACACCGCCATCCGGCGTGTGAGGGTGAGATTCTTCTCCGTCATGTTGGGGGAGACCAGAGCTGGCGAGTACCTGGCCCATGCGGCCCCAGCCGGGGTCCTGCAGGGCGCCATTGCTCACCGGGGGAGAAAGGATGCGACAGATCTGAAGATTTTGGAAGCAGAGGGGCGAAGAGCAAGAAAGGGGATCTGGAGCAAGGAGAGCAAGAGTAATGAAGGTAAGGCTAACCCCGGATCAGCCTTTTGTCACTCGAGAGATTGCCAAGGCAGCCTGGGGGAGTGGAGATACCCACGTCAAATCAACCGCCATGCGGCACCCAAGGCCGCAGGCTGATGGGGCCCGCGGTGCTCCGCACTTGCCCCTTCGCTTCTCCTCTAAGCCAAGTCTCAGCACGCCTTGGGCCCGGGGGCTACTGTCGGCATTCTGGGAACGGGGGTCCCCAGACTTGCCTGCCTGCGGCCTGTGGCGTGGCTCAAGTGGTGGCCCAGTACGGCCCATCTTCATCAGGACAAGACTCAAGACCCTCGCGAGGGGCCAAGCCTCGCGGGGCGGATGACGCAAGGCTTCCTCAGGAATGGCCTTGCCAGGAAGGCTCTCGAGGAGGCGGAGAGATCAAGGAAGGGTACCTCGCGAGGTGCTCGTGACGCATGCCATGACGGTCAAGACCAGGCGGGCGCCAAGCGGGCGTCGGCCTGCGCAGTGTCCTTGTTTCCTCTTTGGTGCAAAGAGGGCAAGCACAGACGTGGAGTACCGAGGCATCAAACAAAGGTTGCCATTTTGGTGCAACAAGACCAAGACCGGTGGAGCGGCAGGATGGAGGTCACCGTGGAGCCCAAGACGGCGTTGTCGCCAGTGCTTTTGGCAGCCGAAGACCAACTTTAGTCAGGATAACTTGTACTAGATGTTCCCCTTCAAAATGGCCGTTGTTTGCGCCCTTCCCGCTCAATATTTGGGAAGAGGCCGCGGCCCTCTATAAATAGGACTAGCCACCACAGTAGAGAGGGATCCACATTTTGGGAAGACAGAGAGAGAGGTGATCGAACTCACACAAGCAGTTCATCGCACTGGCTCAAGAACACCTCTCGCGAGGCCGGTCTTCCCTTGTACTATTCATCATCATCCCCTAAGGCAATCGACCACATCACACACTGGAGTAGGGTATTACACCACAACGATGGCCCGAGCCAGTATAAATCTCGTGTCCCTTGTGTTGTTCATTGTTTTTAGCTTAGATCTCACGAGAGGATCGGACGTAAGTCGGTAGGGGAGAGATCTTCATGCGCACCCCAGATTTCGAACCTTAAGGGTCTGCCGGAACCCAACATCCGACACAGTCCAAATTGTTGTTTTTTTCCTATTTCAGTGTTTTGCAGAAAAGGAATATCAAATGGAGTCCAAATGGAATGAAACCTTCTGGATAGTTATTTTTGGAACAAACGCAATCCAGAAGACTTTGAGTGGACGTCAAGAAAGCAACGAGGCGGCCACGAGGCAAGGAAGCGTGCCCAGGGGCAGGCGTGCCCCCCACCCTCGTGGGCCCCTCATGGCTCCCCTAACCAACTTCTTTCTCCTATATATACTCATATACCCTGTAAACATACGAGAGTGCCCCAAAGTTATGCGTCACATGGGCATGATTATATGATATGCGTCACACAATCTCAAATTCATCTATTCAACCAACACAAAGTACTTAAAAGAGTGCCCCAAGGTTTCTACCGAAGAGTCACGACAAAAACGTGTGCCAACCCCTATGCATAGGTTCATGGGCGGAACCCGCAAGTTGATCACCAAAACATACATCAAGTGGATCACGTGATATCCCATTGTCACCACAGATAAGCATGACATGACATACATCAAGTGTTCTCAAATCCTTAAAGACTCAATCCGACAAGATAACTTCAAGAGGAAAACTCAATTCATCACAAGAGAGTAGAGGGGGAGAAACATCATCAGATCCAACTATAATAGCAATGCTCACGATACATCAAGATCGTGCCATAGAGAGAACACGAGAGAGAGAGAGATCAAACACATAGCTACTGGTACATACCCTCGTCCCCGAGGGTGAACTACTCCCTCCTCGTCATGGAGAGTGCCGGGATGATGAAGGTGTCCACCGGTGAGGGATCCCCCCTTCGGAAGGGTGCCGGAATAGGCTCCCAAGAGGTTTTTTGTGGCTACAGAGGCTTGCGGCGGCGGAACTCCCGATCTATCTTCGTATTCGATGGTTTTAGGGTATAAGGGAATATATAGGCGAAAGAAGTTGGTCGGGGGAGCCTCGAGGGGCCCATGAGATAGGGGGGCGCGCCCAGGGGGTGGGTGTACCCTCCTATCTCCCGGCCTCCTCGAAGCTTCTCTGGCTTGTACTCCAAGTCTCCTGGATCATGTTCGTTCCAAAAATCACGCTCCCGAAGGTTTCATTCCTTTTGGACTCCGTTTGATATCCCTTTTCTTTGAAACATTGAAATTGGCAATAAAACAGCAATATGGGTTGGGCCTCCGGTTAATAGGTTAGTCCCAAAAGTAATATAAAATTTTATAATAAAGCCCATAATCATTCAAAATAGATAATAAAATAGCATGAATGCTTCATAAATTATAGATACATTGGAGACATATCACGACGGGGACGGCAGCAAGATTATCGCGCTGTCCTCCGATGACGAGGTCGAAGGCGGCAAGGACGGCCGCGTGGAGGGCGGCGAGGTTATCGCGCTCTCCTCCAATGATGAGGTCGAAGGCGGCGAGGACGGCGGTGCGGAGGGCGTTCAGGTTGGCAGCGAGGACGAGGAGATCGGCATCGACGAGTGGAGGAGTGCCTTCCGCAACAACCCCGATGACGGCACCGGCACGGACCTGGCTCGTGGTACACCGTACCTGAGTAGGAAGGATTGGCTCAACCTCTACTTCGACTGAAAGTAGTTTAGATTAGTTTAAATTTGTGTTTTATGTTCTGTTATGCAAAACTATCTATGTTTATGTTTGAATGCATGCTACTTTCGGTTGAACCTGCTTTGAACTTGATCAAATTGAAGTTTACAACATTAAGTTTAGGCGGTCGACTAGAAATGGCCAAAAAATGCTGGAGTATATATATATATATATATATCCACTAATTGTTTTAGTCCTTTAACTTTTAAAGGATCAGCTAGAGATGGCCTTATGCCTTGTTTATTTCATTTCTTCGCAATGTGATGCTCTATACGTGCAACTATTTGCTATGCAATTCAATTTCCTCAATAACAGTTTCAACAATACCACTATGAATTACGATATTTGGTTGCGGATATTGTAGTTAACATGCCTTTTCATTTTTTAACAATAACTAGTGTACTTTAGACCTGCACAATACTAGTTTGAATGACTATTTGCTTGTTTATAAATGTTATGCCGAATGTAGTTAACACACCTTTCCACTTCTTGTTTTGCTTAACTAGCGTGCTTAAGCCTGCACACTGAAGCTATCATTTGTGGATTATGTTGTCTACCATGGATATATCTGGTTGATTTTTAGCCTGTTGTGCTTAACATCCCTTTATATGTACTCATACAGGACAATATTGAGAACAATGTTGTTTTTCCATCGAGGTTAGTTTCACCGCATTACTATTATGTACCCACTGTTCAGGATCTCGGTAGCTGGTACCATATAGCCTGGGGGCTGATAAGGGATTAATCGTCGAATCCGACATTTTACTGAATATATCTGTAACCCATTTATCAGTAGGTTAACTAGGCCATATTTAATATATCTCAGGCTACATAGCAACATGGATTGTAATGAATGACTAAATATGCAATCCTAGGCTACATAGCAACAAGGAAGATTGTTACCTTAATGTTTGTGTTACCTTAATGTGGGGACCCCGACTCATAAGTCGTGATCACCGAATGCACGTGTACAGTGATCCCAGAGATCAATGCTCACTGAACACACAGAAGCAGAATAACAAGAGTCTTACATCCATACATACAGTCTTACACAAATTATGACCATTATGGTCAAGTCTTACATAGATAAAGCCATAAGGGCTGAATACCAAATAAACTTAAGCAGCGGAAATCTTCATCGATAGGTAGAACCCATTCCATCTGCCTTAACCCTACAGGCATTCTGACTGGGAAGCGTCCTAGTTCGCATGTTCGTCACCAATGAACAGTTCCTCAAACTCATGTACTTCCATGCCTGGTCAATAAATAACCAGTGGCAAGCCAATGAGTACTTTGAATGTACTCGCAAGCAACCCATGTTTTCGTTCAAGATACAACAATGCATGACATAGGTAAACTTTTGCACAAAGCTAATTTTAGTGTGCTATGACATGTTCAACAATTGGTAAATCATGCATCATATGAATTCAAGTAACCATAGGGACTGGTTACAGAAATCAACATAAAGGGATTGGGCATCAACCCAACTCAATCATGTGAAGTCCTTTTACTTGACCCAAGTAGTTTTTCCCTTTTATCGAAACTCACACACAATGGTTTGTAAACAAGTGGACGTAGCCCAAGAGCGGTTACCCAACTGTCCTTGACCGTGGACACGGCTATTCGAATAGTTTTACATTCTGCAGAGGTTGCACACTTTACCCACAAGATCCAGGAAGCTTTCGTGTCATCCACGATCCCGCAGTACCTCAAGTACTCGGGGGAAGCACCCGATCACTATCATTCCCTAGGCGACACTAACATAGGGTCCACTCGATTGGTAGTAACCCCCGTGCCCAACATTTCACATCTTAAAATTGTGGATCCTCGCTCCCACATTCATCACATACCAATGGCACGGGGTACCAACGGTGTGTCCGGTGCCCTGTGAAATAAGTCATGGCCGCCTATCGAAGCACGCCCCCGTCCCAAGAGTGACCTCATGTCACCCGCGTCACTAGTAATGCGGGCACCATGCTAGTATCGGCCTAGGTAATCAATAATGTACTTTCCCATATAAGGGTAGAGTGGTTGCGCATGTAAGGCTGGAATAATGGTCGCAACTTAAACCAATCTGTTTTGAAAACAACACATAGTTACCTCGGTACACCACTTCGTCATCAAGTGGTTACCCAACTCAACATCTCTCTCGGGCATAAGTGACACCCGAAGGGGTTTTTGAAAAGTCTTTTGAAAATACTTTGTCTCCATCACCATGCATATTCCCATCCCATTTGCATAGCCACTACTTCAGCAACCTATCTACTCCCACCCGTATAACCCTCATAGGAAGGTGGGGTCATGCTTGATGCAAGTATCAATAGGAAAGTAACAACGGAAACAACCAAAGTAGTCACCACCTCATCATGATCTGATGCATTGATAATAGGGTCCTATATGACATGCACAAAAAGGGTTTCTCAAACATAGTCAAAGGGCCGCTTGCCTAGATTGGATTCGTCTTCAAGGTCTTCAAATCCTTATCTTTCTTCTTCTTCAGCAACTTTGTCAAATACGGGATCTAATCGTCGCAAGAAAATAACGGAAAATAAGGCAATAATAAAAATAGAAAAGTCAAAGTGCTTAGAAAAATGTCAACTTATTTTTTTAAAATACTAGGAGGAAAACTAAGAAGGGGAAAATTCCTAGTTTTGGATTTGGAGTTAGGGGGACAGAGTAGTGGATTTTCAAACAGAGATTTTATTGTTCAAATTTGAATTTAAATTTGGACAATACAGAAAAGAGTAATGGATGTGTATGAAAGTTACATCAATAAATAGGTGGAATTATTCTAAGATTTTAGGAGTTGGAATTATTGCATTTGGATAAATATTTCATCCTGTGGAATTTTTAGAAAACAGACAGAAAAAGAAAAAGAAAAATGGCACTGTGCCACTGGGCCAGGAAGGACACAGTGCAGCAGGCCCAGAGGGGATTCAGCCCGCGCGAGGCCACCACGTCGAAGGCGTCAAGGCTGAATACACCTTCAGCCGACGTGCGATCCGGTGCGCGCGCGTGCCTTTTTAAACCTGACTGGTGGGTCCCACCCATCTGGTCGTGAGGCTGACGGATAGGGCCCGCGGCCGCCGTCGTCTACCTCTGTCCAGAGCCATCGGCGAGCTCTCCGCCGGTGATGTAGGGAACGGCTAGAGATGGGGGTGGTACCATTGGTCTCGGGAGGGTGTCACCGTTCTGGTGGGTGAGGAGTTGGCAGCCGGGGTGGCCTGGCTCGCCGACAATGAGGTGGCTGGGCGGCGGCGCGTCAGGTAGTGGATGAATAGCTCCGACCGGCCTGTAATTTATGTGGGAAGGAGAGAGTAATCTATCAGTATGGCCGCATGGTTCTAGATCGAGTGAGAGCGGGGGTGGAGAAGGTGTGTACCTCTGGATCGATGGCGACCTGAGGCGGCGGAGCTCCAGTCAATCCCGAGCACAAAAGCCCCTTGATGACGTTTGGGTGGTGCGGGCGTGTTCCTGGGGGTGTGAGGAGGAGGTGGATGCCACTGGAGCGGCCCGGGGCGGGCTTATATAGCTGGGCACCGGTCCACTGTGGACTCGTGCACCAGCAAGGTCACGGGCAAGGCCAGAGGCCGTGAGGGCACTCGTGAGCGAGTCCAAACCATTTGTGGATGAGTTCCACGTCCAGAGGAGGGAAGAGAAGGAGCGGGGAAGGCTCCAGAGAGCACGCGTGTGTGAGGCCATGCACTGGAGCTTGCGGGCGGCCGGCGCGTGTGCGAGGAAGGCCACATGAGGAAGAAGGAGGTGGGGGACCAGGCCGTGGCGTGCCGTGGACGTCGAGGCGCATCGGCTGGCATGAGGGGGAGGTGGCTGGAGGCGTCAGGTAGAGGGCGGCTACAGTACAAGAGTACACTATAGCATGCTCCAGAGCATGCTTATGGCCGACATGGTCATTTTAAAAGGGCAGGGGCATGTCTACTAGTGTCTTGGGCTGCCTTGGATGCCCTGGGTGGATAGAATCTAGGTGAGGATGCTGTATATTAAAATGGGAGAGAGATGGGGTGTTGCCATGGGTGATTAGAGAGAGAAAGAGGTGGTTTTCACCCACAACAATTGAGCTGTTGAAGGGGGGAAGTTACTGGAGGTAGAAGAGGACTAGGAGGGACTGTGGTAAAAAGTTGGACTCATGGAGAATAGTGTAAGGGGTCAAAACAAGGGTTTTATTAAAATGGCAGAAGGTGTTTGTTGCTGGTTTGGGCAAGAAGATGAACTCCTCTTGTCATGAGGCTTGACAGTGTCGAATGGAATGAGATAATAATAGGTTCCACCAAGATTGAGTCCATTTGCGAAAAGTTGCCAATGCAACTTTTGTAAACCCTAGAAATCAACATAAATGAGTTTTCCAAGATGTAGACATGTAAAACTATTCTCCTTGATGCACCACTTGGTGTAGTGTCATCATTTAGGGTTTAGAACATGCCCACAAAGGTTGAGAGCAAAAGGAGAAAGTAGACAATGTAAAGTTGTTCAAATTTGAATCTGGACAGAGAGGGTTTTGGGGCACTTTTGTGAACCAAAACAAATTGTATTGAGATGAAAGTTTGCAAGATCATCACATTAGGCATATATGAAAACATTTCTTATAGAAATATCTCAAATTCTTGAAATGGACAGAAATGGTTTTGGAGGGTTTTGTCCAATATTTTGAACATGACCATGCGTTGAAACTCTTATATATGGACAATATATGTCCTATGAGTTCCCCTAAATTTTCTCAAATATTTTTGAAACAGATAACTAATATTAACCTATTAAAGACCATTTCTGGCCTTAAGAAAAAGCCTTTAAATAAAATAGGAAAATAACTTTTCAAATTATATTTGTGTGGTTTATGGGAGTCCTATATCTAATAGGATTCAAATATACCTTTTGAAAGATTTTCCACACCCCAAATAAAGTACTTGCAGTGTAAATCTCAATTCAGGGGTTTTTGGAAAACTAATTTTTGAAAATATTATTTGGCCATATTATTTTTGTTAGAAAATATTATATTGTTCTATACACATGGTATGATCATTGAGCAGAAGTTTGGGGCAAGGGGATGAATTATAGAAGTTGAAGCTATGTTGACTGTAAAGAGCACTTGAAAACCACAGAGAGATAAAACCAACTCCAAGTAAAAAGCCAAATAATGCAAAAGTTTTTGTTGGTCCAAATTTTCATGCTTTAGTAATGCAAGAGACAAGTTACAAAATACTGGGTGTGACACTTAATGTTCTGATGATGTCTATATATACGTGTATAAAATCTTATAATGGGATGGAGGGAGTGTTGTACTACGTCATTTTGCAATTGTTGTTTAGCTTCTAATATTAACTTGGTGCTTTTAGGTACACATGTCATTGCCAAAGATCCACACTTCGACCCTTTTTGCGTATGTGGCAATGAGATGTTCATGAACCAGCATCAAGTGAGGAAACTGACAAAGATTGTTATTAAAATGGGTCAAAAGATGTTAATCGAACTATATGTTTACACTTTATGCAAGAAAACAGTGAACTGCAGGATGGTAAGTAAGAACCCTATAGCCTTCTTTTTACTGCCTGTAATGAGTTGTGTTAGATGACATGTCTGAATCTTTTTTCCTTTGTAGTGGATCCTGAAGCAGTTTACTCAAGATTACCTCTCAAACTACATGATTGGCGGCCGACCATCACAAGGGGTTGTACTAGAGTTGTGCGTACCTTCTGCATCCAAGAGAGCACAATAGGGCCATTCCGCTTCACCTTGTTCAGCAACCAGACTGTCTATCACCTCTTTCTTTACCATTTGTAATAGTACAAGTATAGAACCTTGGTTCATCATTCTTTATTTGGTGCTTACGTAATTCTTAAACATATGTACCTGTGAACTGAATAATGCATTGGTTGTTTGAACCTCATGGATATGAATAAAGCTATAGCCTACTTTCAAGTTTAAATTAGGTACAATTTTAAATAGCAGCAATTAAGTTAGGGCGAAATTATGGTGTGCAGGTCATTACGATGCACACGGTTAATAAAGCACAGCGTGTGCAATAGACATCATAATGCGACATGGTTCAAAAAAGTGGAAACATGTGTAACAATGCACACAGTTGCTGCTTGCAAAGCGTGTGTGATGTCAGACACTATCACATACGGTGCGGGAAATCTAAATGTGTGTGCATGTCTACCTATCGTACATGGTTTATAATCATGAACTGTTTGTGATGTGCTAGGCATCGTAAACGTAGATCTGTGCCTAGAATACTCGCGTGCCTAGAATCTGCCTCGGCCTGGAATCTGCCTGGGTTTAGGTAAAAATAACAAAACTCCGACTATGATGGCAATGCCAGCACAAAAGAGTAGCAAGGATGAATTGTTTCGGATATGCGAGACATCGTAAACAGTTATAGAGGGGAAATTGTATGCATCAAGGCTCCCTATCCCCGACGGTTTCTAGGTCGTGTGGGAAGGACCCCTCTAATCGCCCACACTCACTAGGTGACGGTTCCAAATGTCGTCGCGGAAAGGGGCTTTAAATTGTTTGTATAGCATCGATGCGTACCAGTGTGTGTCCAGCGATGATGAGCGTGTCGCTCACCGTGGTCGCCATGTCCAGAGGCGGTGCAGGAGCTGCGCCATGTTGCTGGCCCCCACGACCCGCATGAACTATTGCCGGTGACGAGGAGGTCGTGGCCAGCTCCTCCATTGGACTAGTCTGCGCCACGTCATCCCGATAGGTGTGCCCCACATGTCCGTTTCCCTGTTTTCCCAGCCAAATTTGAGCGTCAGTGCTTCGCGTGGCGCATTAGGCGCAGAACAGGTGGTTTTTGTGCCCTAGTTGAAATGTGGTATAGTACCAAGTTGTTACCCTAGCCCCAAGTGTGGTGGTTTATGTACAGTACCACCCTTTTCCTTTTCAAATAGTGAAGCGTAACACATGATTAAGTAGACGGATGGTGTGCTATTGTAGGTGTCCGACCATTTGAAGGAATAATTGAGGTGTGCCTCGTCCGTGCCCGCATTTAGGGGTCCAACTTTCCATGTTCCAGCAGTAGTAACTATACTAGTCCCTGCGTACTCCCTCTGTTTTTATTTACTCCGCATTTTAGATTTTCTCAAAGTCAAACTTTGTAAATTTTGATAAAGTTTATAGACAGAAATAATAACATATACAATAACGAATCAAACCATTAGATTCATTATTTAATATACTTTCACATCATATAGATTTGCTATTGTAAATGTTCATATTTTTCTATGAATTTGGTCAATTTTATGAAGTTTGACTTCAGTCAAACCTAATATGCAGAGTAAATAAAAAACGGAGGGAATATCTTACTCCGTGACCAAGACGGAAGGGAAAATGAGACAACTTATTTTTAATTTGAGTTGTTCAAGTATAATCATGTGGCGTTTCTTATTTCTCATTCCTCTCCAACCCTCTTCCCCATCGATCATGCCGCCCTCCGATCGAGTCCATCCTCCCGCATGCCTCATTTGAACATTACGCCGTGTATCGTTAACATGTGGGCTTGTACCATGCTTGTATTTCCAATGTTGTAATTTGTCCGACATGCATACAGACAAACGGTTTGTTTAAAGTTTCACTTTTCCTCCACTACGTGTCAATTCCCATCTTAGTTTTGACATCTCATTTGGTTCATGCCCCAACACATCTTTACAACATTGATTGCTGTTGGGAGATCAAGTGTGTGTTGTGCAAGGAGATAAAGGTTTGGTGTGTTTCTATGATAGAGATGACCTGGGGCATCTATGGGGATTGGAGGTAGTATATTGTAAGTTCAAAATTGAAACGAACATACTGTACCCACCCTAGTCCTCTTTTAATCGATCTTCGGACCTCGAGATGAAACCAAGATAGAACGAGTGGGTGCATGTGTGATACCTAAGGCGGATTCAAAATTTTGAACCGCTGATCATAGCCTCAGCAAATCATATATAAAGGGTATTCAATGTTCGTTTCTCTTTTTAACATACAATGTACTCCCTCTGATCCTTTCTAGTTTACATATAAGTTTTATGTGTAGTCAAAGTATCTCTACTTTGATCAAGCTTATAGAAAAAAGTATCAACATTCAACAACGCCCAATCAATATTGTTAGATTCATACCTACTCCTAGATTTGTATACAAATAGAGATGGTTTAAAATTTGTTTTCAAACACATGAATATGCTTGTTCTCTCTCATGCTCTACCTACTAGGATTTCGCCACGTATACCTAGTCCAATAGTAACTTTTTTTAAGCTCCCTGTCCAATAGTACTAGTGGAGTTCTGACAATCCAACATCTGCAGTAGAGTATGAAGTGCACATAGTACTATTAGTATACTCCCTCTGTTTTTATTTACTCCGCATAAAACAGAGGGAGTACTAGTAACACTCGGCCGACCTCTCTCTCTCTTCTACTACCTCTGTCCTAGTTTATTAGTCCTCTTTGTAATTTGTGCTAATTTTTTTACCAACGATTTAACTGATGGAATGTTAGTGCATGTTAATAAAATTATATCGTGGGATTCGTATTTGAACATAAATTTGAATGATATAATTTTTTATGACATGCATGAATATTTTGTTAGTTAAATTTATGGTCAAACTTTGGCACAGATTACAATGGAGACGAATAAACCAGGACAGAGGTGGTAGCAGTAGTATAAATGACAAGGGACATAGGTAGTAGTAGTAGCAGCACGTTCCCATGCTCCCTTGCCACCTGACACTACTTCCGAAGCACTCTTGACACAAGACGAGTTGGCGAGATCAGGTGAACCTTGTGAGCTTCAACAACTAGAAGGTAGTTGTTGGAGTCAAGTTACATATGCATGCTTCTTTATATTTAGTCTCAAACTTTGATGTACACTAACACTTCCTATGTTCGTTCTTGGACTAGCACCTTGGCCCAAGACGAAACAAACATCAGGGATAGTTCTAAATAGGTTAACTAAATCTAGAGGAGGAAGAATGGAGATCCGTTTTGAGGCAGGTTTAAAAAGGCCACATGATGCTACAGATTCAGCCAAGTTAGTATCAGAGGCAGTGGTTGCCGTTAGGTGTCATGCACGTATCCTCCCAACATGGATTTAGTGACAAATACGAAACCCAGTTCAACACCTTCCTCGACCATTTATCTATAAGGATGGCTATGTACGAAAACTAGTAATATCGTCTTGCTCTGTCCCATACTTTGTAGGTTACTGATAATGAGACTCACATAATTTTCAAAAGATGAGGTTCAAGTTGGATAGCCAAGATGATGCGACCATACAAGCTTGCACCCATGTTTTCAAGTCTGCTCTGCGATAGTATCAGTATAACTTGAGGAAAACTCACTTTGAAGGCAAGGCTAACAGTGAACTTTCCCAAACATCTCAAGTGGAAAATATATCGGATGGATACTAAAGAGGCCTCATTAAACACATGTCTGATCCAAAGTATCAAGTATGTTATATGTATGTTATCAGATCACATGTTGAACTCCTATTTATGCATGTGCCTCACAAATCTATATTCTTGTAGGTGAATTGTTGAAATAACAAGGCCAATCGTATGAAAGTGAAATTCCAACAAACGGCAGGATCTCGTAGCTATATTGCACACTACAAGGCGCTTGTAATTAGCTGCTGTTTCACTCTTTTCGTTGTGCCATATTATCAGATCTGTATTGACTTGTTCCAAATGCAGAGGAAAGCCCGCAAGGAACAAAAAGTACCTGAACCAAATGTTGTGGATATCTTCAAGGACTGTCATACCAGCAAGACGAAGGGCATGACTACACCAGTCAAAGCCGCTGTTATAAGTCTTTAATCCTCATGCCTTTTAACTACTACTTACTCTGACTCATGCATTGAACTGCTTGGTTTGCTGCCAATGTCTATTACTCTTTTCAATTTAGTAAATAATTGTCTTCGCGTACCATTGCAACTTACAAGGTTTAAAAGAGAGGAGTGATGTTCCTTTGATCTTGATCTGTAATCTAGTTCCCTGCTGGACTTTCCCACACAATGTTACAATTGCTTGTTTGTCTCTTCTCAGTTGTTTTGTGATATGAATGACGTCATACTATGCTTACCATATTATAAACATTGTCTCTTTATCCTTAGCTCTCAATCCAACAAGAATAAATACACAATACATTAGCCATGGTACATGGTCATATGTTTGGAACCTGGTTTTATTATGTACTTGCAGTAAAATACAACTAATATTTTACACAGGTTCACCAGAATAATTTTGTATATAGACCAAACCTATTTTGTTTGGTTTTGCTGCCTCCTTAATATCTTCTGTTCTGGTACTACTAATGTCAAAACTCAATTTTCAGCAAGCTATTGAAAAAATGGTGGAACCGCCACCTTTTGAAGGTGATGAGGTAACTATAACTACAATGTCACCTCTTGCTGCAGTACGTCAGTACATGTCCACTAACAGTGCCAAAAGCACATTCCTATGCAATACTAGGTTGGTTGTTAAGGAAATCTCGTCCAAACTGCCTCATGATCAAGATATGCAAGCTCAAAACAATGTTATATCTGTGCTCCAGACACAGGTCCATTTCCTAACAGAGACCCTTTGTGAAACAAGGACAAGCATTGTTCGATGTCGTCAAGATATGCATGGTTTTGAAACCAGACTACCAGACATTTGATATGTTGTTCAGGAGCCTAGGAGAAATGAAGGGTTATGGTGCTCGATCGGATAGTACAACATGAAAACTTAACAGTCAGGTCAAATAAACTGAGCTTCTGAACTTCTAGTGGTGCATTTATCTACCAGACTGTTAACTTATATGCCAACCTTCATTTTGTTTTATGGTGGTAATTTGTTTTGTTGCGATACAAAATTTGTTCTCAATGTGCAGCCACCGGCTGATGAAAATAGCAAGCCATTTTTGTAGTGTAGGGTGTTCCCTATATTTGCACTGGTGGCAATCTTTGATGCCCAGTGGATGTAATCTGTACAATCTCCTTAATAGCCCAGCATTAGTTTTGGGCTTATTTATTTCCTAGTCTTCTTTTTCCCTAGTTTGCTAGTGGCCACAACAACCATGGGCCATATACGGACCGTGGCAACCTTGAGCCTGCTACAGGCCATATGATCCATGGGCCTCCTACGGGCCGTTGGATAAATGGGCCTCCAATAGACCATAGAATCGGTGGTCGTCGGGCCGTCAGATAAATGTGTCCACATAGGCCATAAACAGGTGTAATTGGTATCGGTCCAGCATGGTAATGGGCCACTAACAGGCCGGAAGACAGCAAAGGCTTAATTCCGTCACAAGCATAACGGGTCAATAATGGGCCAAAATATAGGACGGGCTGGAAATGGTGCAATGGGTTAACAGGCCACAAACGGGGCGATTCTCACCACGGGCCGAATTTTGCCCATAAAGGGAACAGGCCAGTAACGAGCCAAAAGTAATCGAGGGCCGGAAAGGAGCTGGAAACGGCCCATGGAAATCATGGGCCATTAATGGGTACAAAGAATTTATTTTTCATCATGGGCCAGAGTCGCCATGGGCCACTGAAGGGCCTAAAGATACGGAAGGCCTCATATCGGTCGAAAGACATCATGGGTCATACATAGGCCGAAAGTGAAACGGGCTGGTGTTATATTCGACGGCCCACATGACGCTGTTCGGCTGATTTCGGGAAGGCCCTAATGGGTCGTCAGTTATTGGGCCATAAAATGGTCTATATACGAACAGAGCATTAACAGGATTTTTCATGGGTGGCCCGCTAACTTTTGTCCAAGTCAAACGTGCCATCCTTTGTAAGCTAAATGGGCCACTAACTTTTGACCAAGTCATACCAGTGATGATAATTTTGGTATTGTAATGGAACACTTCTATGACATCACAATTATGACTACCTTGATTCTGTCATAAATTCATCATGGATGTACATACATTATAGAAAACGTGACCTACTGTGACAAACACGTATCATCACATAACTGCATTTTTTTGTAGTGATATAGCTAGGTCTTTCCCAGTTCTCCACACAAACCGATCGATTTATATATGTAGTCAGGTCTCACCCTCTTTCCCACATACACATCGATCAATATATACCTCTCTATATAGGATTACATACCTAATACACCCACATCATATATCCATCGTCCCCCTCTCTTCATCCATGCCTTCCGCTTCATCTCTCAGACATGCGCACAGTGGCGAAGACAACGGGCAGCAAGGGCCCTGGCCCCCCTAACATCACTATATATTGAGGCTAATATGAATGTGATCAGTAGATCAATTGCTGGTAAAACTGTTTAAGTTGATGAATTGGCCCTCTCCGTAAAGGATTAGCAATGCTTGGCCCCTAGCTCATTTAGTTTTCATGGCTCCACCATTGCGCACACGTTCTCACCCCCTCTCTTTAAATATCGATATCGCACTTGTGAACTCCTTCATAGTCTCCATAGACTTGGCCCCTCGCACCATCTTCCAGCCACCCTCCCCCCTCCCCACATATCCCAGTGCTTGTACACTCGTAGATCTCTTCCCTCTATATGTCTCTATCGATATCTCGCGCGGTGGAGCTCTCCCCTACCTCCTCGTATATCACCCCGGCCCCATACACATACATGTATGTGTATAGGCCTCTCCTTAACACATATTGCATTGACACGTATTCCCTCACCATATCTTAGTATCTCTCACACACACGGACTACGTGTGCGAGAGATAAGAGGTGTACACATACACTCGGTCCCACATACAAACGCGCGGGTGCATGGTGGAGTACATTTGTACAAAAACTGAGAGTGTAGAAAGGCTTTAGATGATGTGCCAAACTAGTCTATATCTATACCTCTATATCTATATCTATACCCCATATTTGAGTGTGAATAAATTTGAAAGATGGTCATTGGATGAAGCCAATCAGACGGTGTAGAGATGGCAAATCCGAGCACTACTGGCCATTGGATATCATCTACATTCCACCAGATTTTACCACATGTAAAATCTAGAAGACCCCATGGTTGAACTTAAGCATGATGCAGAAACCTCAAAACACAAATACATGTACATGCATGATAGAAAACGTGATCTACTGTGACAAACACATATAATCACGGAAGTGTATTTTTTTGTAGTGATACTATGCTTACCATATTATAAACTTTGTCTCTTTATCCTTAGCTGTCAATACAATGTGAAGAAATAGAAAATATGTTAGCCATGGTACATGGTCATATGTATGGAACCTGGTTTTATTATGTACTTCGTAGTAAAATACAACTAATATTTTACACAGGTTCAACAAAATAAGTTCTGTATATAGACCAAAGCTATTTTGTTTGGTTTTGCTGACTCCTTAATAACTTCTTTACTTGTGCTACTAATGTACAAACTCAACTTTTCAGCAAGCAATGGAATAAATGGTGGAACCGCCATCTTCTGAAGGTGACGAGGCAACCATAACCGCAGTATCACCTCTTGCTGCAGTGGATCAGTACTTGTCCACTAATAGTGCCAAAAGCTCATTCATGTGTAATACTGGGTTGGTTGTTAAGGCAATCTCGTCCAAACTGCCTCATGATAAAGTTATGCAAGCTCGAAACAATGTTATACATGCGCTCCAAACACAAGTCCAATCTCTAATAGAGACCCTTTGTGAAACAAGGACATCCATTGTTCAATGTCGTCAAGATATGCATAGTTTTGAAACCAGATTTTCGAGGCGACGGGCCGGATGTCCGGGCTGGACGCCAGATGTCTTGGCCCGTAGCTTCGAACGCTGGTCCTTGGCTGCAAGCGTCATTTCCAGGGGCCGGATGTCCGTGACCTGGGAGTTATTCTTGTCTCCTTTCGTTGGTTCTCTTCAGCCGTGGACATGGGAGCTTGACCATCTTCACGTACATCCTCGGAAGGGTTCTCACGGTACCTAATCATGCACAACATTCCGAACTTAGGTAGTACCCATGTCTTGAGTGGATCATACGAGATATCACTAAGGAAAGAAGTCACCTCGGTCTTGAGAGCTCTAGCTCGTGCTCGGGTCATAGGTCCTCTTGCCACTTGGTGAGACGATGGTAGGTCCATGGGGATGACCGTACGATGCTCCACATCATCTCCCCTCCCTTGGGAAAGATCTGACATCGGATCGAAATCCTCATGACCATGGTACGGGCAAAGATCTTTGATTGAAGATGTCGCTCACGGAGTACTTGTCGCATGGGATGTCGATCTTGTAGACATTGTTGTTATAGCGTTAAAGCACCTTGAAGGGTCCATCGGCTCGTGGTAGAAGTTTGGACATGCGTTCGTTGGGGAAGAGCTCCTTGCAAAGGTGTAGCCACACAAGATCTCCAATGATGAATATCATGGTTTGCTTCTTGATGTTGAGCTTGGTCGCGAGTCGTTGTACTTGGCGCTCAATGGTGTGACTTGTATCTTCATGCATCTTCTTGAGGTAGTTCACTCGTGCACTCGCGTCCTTTTGATGCGCTCTTGTAGTGGTAGAGGAATAATGTCCAATGGGGACAATAGGTTGAAACCGTAGACGACCTCGAAGGGGGACTTGCCGGTAGTGGAATGTCTTGCACGGTTGTAGGCGTACTCGGCGATGGGTAGACACTCCTCCCACTCTTTGATGTTCCTCTTGATCAACACTCGTAGTAGAGTGGAGAGTGTTTGGTTCGTCACCTCCGTTTGGCTGTTGGTTTGAGGATGGTGTGCCAAAGAGAACAAGAGCTTGATTCTGAGTTTGGCGCATAGAGTCTTTGGAAAGTAACTCAAGAACTTGACGTCGCGGTTCGATACAATCTTTTTGGGCACTCCATGTAGACGCAAGATTTCCCTACAAAAAATATTTGCAATATGTGAAGCATCGTCTATCTTGTTGCATGGGATAAAATGAGCCATGTTAGAGAACCATTCCAGAGCAACAAACACAGAATCCTTTCCATTTTGAGTTCTAGGCAACCAAAGTACAAAGTCCATGCTAATGTCTTCCCAAGGATGATAAGGAATAGGAAGAGGCATGTAAAGCCCATGGGATTGAGCTTTTGACTTAGCTTTGCGACATGTAGAGCATCGGTTGGTGAAGCGTGAGACATCACGGAATATCTTGGGCCAAAAATAGTTCTTGGAGAGCGTAGCGAAGTCTTGCCGTGTCCAAAGTGTCCCATGAGTCCGCCTCCATGAGCCTCTTGCAAAAGGAGCAAACGAAGAGAAGAATCGGGAATGCAAAGTTTGTTAGCTCTCATAAGATAATCATTCTTGATGTAATATTGTTCCCACGATCTACGCGTCAAACACTTGGCATAAGGAATAGCAAGAGTAGGATCATGCGCATACAAGTCTTTTCTATGCTCAAAGCCAATGACATTCAATTCAAGTTTAGTGACAAGGGTGCACATGCGGGAAAGAGCATCCGCCATTACGTTTTCGTTACCTTTGATGTACTTGATGATATAAGGAAAATACTCAATGAATTCACTCCATTTAGCATGACACTTTTTCAACTTAGTTTGACCCTTTAAGTACATAAGCGTTTCATGATCGGTATGAATGATAAATTCATGAGGGCGAAGATAATGCTCCCATTCACGTAGAACTCGCACTAAAGAATAGAGCCCTTTGTCATAGATGGGATAATTGAGGTGCGCTCTAGAAAGTTTCTCACTAAAATATGCTATGGGGCGCTTCTCTTGCGTTAACACACCTCTTATGCCATTACCACTAGCATCACAATGAATCTCAAAAGGTTTGTCAAAGTTGGGTAATGCATGCACGGGAGCATGAGTAAGCAAATTCTGAAGCTCATTAAATGCGGTATCTTCGGATGGTCCCCAAACAAATGGCACATTTTTCTTACTCAAGGAATGTAAAGGTGAAGCAATGGTGGTAAAATCCTTCACAAATCTACGATAGAAACCGGCTAAACCAAGAAAACTACACACTTGTTGCAAGTTTGTTGGTTGGGGCCATGTTTTAATAGCATTGATCTTAGATTCATCTACATGAACACCCTTAGAAGACACAACAAAACCCAAGAAAACAAGCTTATCGACACGAAAAAGGCATTTGTCCATATTAGCATAAAGGCGCTCTTTCCTAAGGTTTTGTAACACGGTTCTAACATGGGTGACATAATCTTTGAGAGATTTGCTAAAGACAAGAATATCATCAAAATAGACCACAACAAATCCACCAATATAGGGATGAAGAACAAAGTGCATGACTCACATGAAGGTACCGGGTGCTTCAGATAAACCCATAGGCATAACTAGCCATTCATATAAGCCAAATTTGGTCTTAAAAGCGGTTTTCCATTCATCACCTTCTTGGATGCGTATTTGATAGTAGGCACTCTTAAGATCAATCTTAGAGAAAATGTTGGCTCCGCTAAGCTCATCAAGCATATCATCTAAGCGTGGAATAGGGTAATGATATCTAACGGTGATAGCATTGATGGGACAACAATCGGAAACCATATCATAAGTATTGTCTTTCTTTGGAATAAGAATGACCGGAATGGCACAAGGACTCAAGCTTTCACGTACTTGAAAGTTGTCGATGAGTTGTAGTACTTGCCATTGGATCTCCTTAGTTTCCTCGGGGTTGACGTAGTAGGGAGCCTTGTTAGGTAGAGGTGCTCTGGGGATGAGGTCGGTTTGGTGCTCAATGCCTCGTAGTGGAGGTAGACCCGGAGGTAGCTCATCGGGGAAAACATCTTGGAATTCCTACAAAAGATAAGACAACAATAAAGGTAGATCGTGAGAGGTGTTAGTTTTTGGTACCTCATCCTTGCACACGAGGACGTAGTGCATAACACTTGATTGGTTCTCACACACTTCTCTCATCTCACTTTTGGTGGAAAATAGGACTAAGTTCATCTTGTCGTTCATCATGGAGGCACTCGATTTTGGCTTGTGGTGCTCACTTTCTTTTGGGTGGGTCACTCTCTCACTCTTTTCTCCATGATGGGTGGCTTGCTTGTCAGCTATCACTTCACTTGGAGATATAGGTCGTAGCACGTACTCTTTTCCTTTCATCTTGAAGCTATAGTGATTGGTACCCCTGTTGTGGATGACGTCGCGGTCAAATTGCCATGGTCGACCAAGAAGGAGGTGGAAAACGGACATCGGGATGACATCACACTCCAAAGTGTCTTCATATGCTCCGACCTTGAAGGAAACTTTGACCATATGCTCAACTTGAATGCTGCAGGAATCACTTAGCCATTGAACCTTGTAGGGGTGTGGGTGCTTCATCTTGACTAATTGGAGCTTGGAGTATAGTTCTTCACTTGCCAAGTTGTGACAACTCCCCCCATCGATGATGACCTTGACAGACCTTCCATTGATGCCGACCTTGCTGTCGAAGATGTGGCATCTTTGGTCTTCGTCTTGTTGATGTTAAAGAGTCAAGACTTTGGAGACAACAAGAGCGGGGCTCGAATCCTCATCACAAAAGACTTGATCATCTTCATCTTCATTCATGCGCCGGTGCATGGCCACTTTCTCAAGGGCTTCCATTTCCTCTTCACTCATGGAGTCATAGTTTCCGTCGTCGTTGAGGATCATGGTGCACTTGTTGGTACACTCAAAGGACTTGTGGCCTCGGCTGCCAAAAGTGAAACACTTGATAGAACTTGTCTTGACGGTCTCATCGGTTGGAGTAGATGATGAAGCGCACGCCTTGAAGTTGCTTGTAGTATGAGGACGACTTGAGGTTGTACAAGTTTTCTTGTAACTCGAATTGTCGCCGTTGCTTGTAGATGGTTTGGTTGAGGTAGGAGTTGTTGGAGTCATTGAAGCTTGGGTGTTCGAGAAGCCGTAGCTCTTGGCGAGTACTTGGCGTACTTGAAGTCATCTTGCGCTTGACGTTCCACTTTGGTAGCTGGATGCGCGAGCTCATTGAGGTTGGAGTAGGGTTGGAAGTCGGCAATCTTCTTGATGGGATGATTGAGGCCATTCAAGAAACGGGCCATAGTTTGCTCATCATCTTCGGTGACATTGGCTCTTATCATGGCAATCTCCATTTCCTTGTAGTATTGTATAACTCTCTTTGTTCCTTGCTTGAGGAGTTGGCGTTTCTTGAAGAGATCGCAGTTTTAGTAGCTTGGCACAAAGTGTGTGCGCATGACATCTTTCATTTCCTCCCATATGGTGACTGGTGGTTCACCTCTTGCTTCTCGGCGCTCACTTGTTCCCACCATGTGAGCACATAGTCTTGGAACTCAAGGGATGCCATAGCGATCTTCTTCTCTTCCTCATAGTTGTGCAAACGAAAGATCTTGTCGACCTTCAATGCCCATGAAAGGTACTCTTGGGGATCATTGCTTCCATTGAACTTGGGCATGGTGAACATGAGCTTGCCGTAGCGTTGCTCTTCATTGTGTTAGGGTCGAGGGTGATGCTGACACACTTGACGTGGAGAATTGTCAAACTCATATTGCTCTTGGCATGGAGGATTCCCGTAGTCATCATGCTCTTGATGAACTTGAGGTTGTGATGGAGCTTGTCGAGCTTGTGGAGGAGCTTGAGGAACTTGACGATGCACTCTTGCTTGGTAGTTTCGCTCTTGGATTTCTTAGCGAAGTGCTTCCTCCTGATTGCGCCTATCTTGGTTGCGGTTGGCAATGGCTCAACTTGGTTCTTGAAGGGCATGTTGTTCCTCAAGAGATTGTGCTTCACGTTGTTGTTGTTGAAAATGTTGAGCCTCAGCATCTTGTTCGTCTTAATGTTGTCGCACTCGCTTTTCCTCTTGGCGACATTGACATTGCCTTTCTTGTGCTTGTGCAAGAGGAGCTTGGTTTTGATGATGGCGATGTGCTTGCTCGTTGAATTGCTCTTGTGGATGATTGTTGTGTAGATGGGATTTTTCTTTACTGCCTAGAATTTTTGATAATTTTCAGAAGTGTTCTTGATATTTTATTTTTGTCATTTGATTTATTTTCAGAAGGTGAAGCTTGTCTTGAAGGCATCCAGGAGGAGTGTGAAGCTCCTCTGCACTAAGGCAAGCCACAACAACATTGTTATGGTGTCTTTGCAATATCCATGATTTTTTACTTGAATTTATATGATATTCATTGCATATAGTATTAAAATAAATAATGCTTGTGTTATTTAGTTTTTCATGATCAAAATGCTTAGTTAATACAAATGAATGATTGAATTAGTGAGATATAGATTAAGTGGTTGATCTAAGTAAATTTTTCATGGCTATGGTATTATGATCATCGGTATTATTTTTCCTATATGCAAAAATGAGTGTAATTGATAAATGCCAACTACAGCGATGAGTAGAAATAACCAGGAAGAAATGACCAGAAATGTAGAAATGTTGAAATGACCAGAATAAGGTTGATCTGTTATTTCGAAGTGATATGTGATGCATGATATATGGTTGCATAAGCATGACATATTGTGACTCGAGCATTTTTATTTTTCAAGTTAAACCTGATGATAATTGAACTTGAACATAAAGTTGGTCGGGTCATGGTGCGACTGAATCGGGCTAACAAGTGCAACCACATTTGCCTTAGTATGGGGAGGGCATTAGTCATTCCATTGTCTTGCCCTTTATCGGTCCCTCCAACAAGGGAAGGTTATGGGCGTGCGTTGCCCTGGCCCGGTAAGCAGACATAACCTTGTGGACCTGTTGTTGTTATGGTACCTTGTCCCCATTTGGGACTATTTATTTGCCACGGCGGTGGTTGTTTTCCCTTTGGTAGGCTCGATCACCCATGACTGATCCCAGTGGGGAGTTGGTCGGAGTAGCCATAAGAGTGTTATGGCAATGGGAGGGTTCTGTCGGAATGCCGTTGGTCCACCCGAATGGTAGTGTGAGGCCATGATTTCCCTGGTGTGGGTAAAGTGCTCTACCTCTGTAGAGTGTATTAATATATCGATAGCCGCACCTGCAGATAAGGGCCTAGTTTGTAAGTAAGTCACACCATGGATCAACTTTCATAAATAAATCTTCCACACTAAGTTATTTGCCTTGCACTGGTTGAATCATGAAGATGTCAGTGAGACTAACTGTTGTGGTATCACTTGTGATCCGTGAGTGATCACTGTTTGATTACAAGGTAACCCGTTGAACCAAGTATGGTTCTGTTCGTGATCCGTTGTGATCACTGTTCGGTTGCGAGGCAACTTGTTGGTAAGAGAGAGTCCGAGTGACTCAATCCACAAGTTTGGTTTCACTGCATGAGTAGCATGTTGATGTTTGCATTTAACTTGCTTAAATGTCATGATATTGTTTGTCATTATGGTTCTGTTTGCTGTGAGCTTGCAAGTACATTCAATGTACTGACCTGGCGTGTTATGCTAGATTTCAGGAAAGTCTAACTGGAGCGGAATGCTCCCGTGTCTAGACCATGTCCACATCAGTCTCCCTGTGCTATGGAGTCCCGCTAAGTCGTTGTTCCGCAGCCGTGTAGATGTCATGCTCGAGGCCCTTTATGTTCGCTAAATAGTGTACATATTGTTCAGCCGCACCAAGTGTGCAGCTTGGCCTCGCTACTTGATGTAATGTCACACTATGCTTCTGCTAGTTTTAATAAAGAGGTGATTTCTATACCAAGATGTTGTGTATTGCTAGAAGACATGATCTCTAGGTTGGCAATGCAAGGTAAACTGGTCGCTCTGAGCCGGGGTGCCATAGCACGAAACCTAGCAGTGCATTTAATGCACTTTGTCCTAACTGCCAGAGTTAGGTATGATAACACTGTTAGCTATCTAATCAATAGATAATGACCGCTTTGCCACTGTGGTGGTAACCCCTTAGCCTATAAAAGGAGGGACATGGCGACCTAAATTAGGATTTCGACCCTTGTATACTGTTACGCGCGTAGCTGCTCTCCCCGAGAGTGCTTGTCGGGCTTGAGCACTGCGTGTTCATCGCGGTCCTCCCTTGAATCCACCAAAGCAGTAGTAGGGTTTTACGCTTCTCAGCGGCCCGAACCTGGGTAAAAAGGCCAACATCACCATAGCTATGCTTCCCCATGGCCTCCGCTCTTTGTGCAACGTGCCCTTTCCCGTTGCCGAACCACAAGGGTTTGATGGCCCCATAGGTGTTCGTGTTCCGCCATGACATCTTTGGAACGCCGAGTAGGGGGAAGCACTTGCGCAAACCCGAGGTCTTAAATAGCGCGTCAATTTTCATCATCTTCTTCTTCATCATCAGTTGCATCGTCCATGGCGCCCAAGAAAAAGTTCGGTGCAACGGCTCACCCTTCCACCTCGAGGGCCCCCTCACATGCAGCCACAGATAATGTGGGTGTTGTGGCAGCGTTGGGGGATACTAGCGCTATCGTCATTCCCCGTGTGGCCGAAACAGGAGCGGAAAACGCCGGGCAAGGACGGCATCAACAGCGTCCCAACGGACATTTTCTGCAAGGTGTCGGCTGGCAGAACATTCAATATCTGCCTCCCCACCGCGCTGGAGGGCACAGCCACAGCGACAACACCCGCTCTGGAGCAAGTCGCGACCCTCCAGTTGTCCCTGTTACAGGCGCAGCTGCGGGGCAAGCACTTTCCCCAGGGCGGGTTAGCCAAGATGGAGCGCTAGATGGGGTCGTTGCCCCCATACGCACCCTTCTCGCTACCGCCTCATCGTGGCGGCTGGCTCGCGCCGGCGAGAACACGACGCCGCCACCACCAGTGCCGTCAGGAGTCAGGCGACGTCAAGATATGCGTCGTCATCCATTCCAAGCACTGCTTCAAAAGCCATTGTGCGAGCCCAACTCGTACTGAGGTTCCTACCAGCGGCCGATCAAATGGAAGAGCGGATAGCTACCATTCGGAGTTTGATCGTTTTTGCTAAAGTGGAAGGATCGCAGCGGGTGGGCCCACCACAATGACCGCAAGTGACAACTACGACCTGAGCTGTTGACCGTGTTGAGGGGGCCACTCCAATGGTGCAGTCCCCACCACGGCAGCCAGCGCGGAGGCTACAGTTCGATCCGTGTGACCAGGAGCCCACTGAGGCATCAATGGCTTCGTCTGATCCTCGGGCCCGTCAAATTAGCGGTAGATCCTGGAAGACCGGTGAAAGGAGGCTGCGCGCATCACCATAGAGCGGCGCCATGAAACTCGCCACCAGTCTGATAGGCGCAATGGTCTAGATGTCGACGAACCCGCGCTCACTGAAGGTGGATACCTACCTTTTGAGGTTGGGTGCCCCGCCTTCACTCGCGAGCTGCGGCACGTCCGTTGGCCATCTACCCATGTTTGAAACCAGAGATACCAGAAAAGTATGATGAAAGAATGAAACCAACAAAGTTCTTGAGCATCTACACCATCATTGTTCAAGCCGTCGGAGGAAGAGATGAAAAGGTGTTCGCCATCTACTTCCCTTTTGTGATCAAGCCACATGTGAGGTCATGGATGATGCACCTACCAGAGAATTCCAACTAGACCTGGGCTGACCTGTGCAACCCCGAAGTATGCTATCTTGATCCTATCTTCATTTGTTGAATATATGTGAGTTCTTGATCCTATCTTGCATGTCTATAGTCACCTATTATGTGTTATGATCCGACAACCCCGAAGTGACAATAATCGGGATACTTCTCGGTGATGACCGTAGTTTGAGGAGTTCATGTATTCACTATGTGTTAATGCTTAGGTCTGGTACTCTATTAAAAGGAGGCCTTTGTATCCCTTAGTTTCCACTAGGACCCCGCTGCCACGGGAGGGTAGGACAAAACATGTCATGCAAGTTCTTTTACATAAGCACGTATGACTATATTCGGAATACATGCCTACCTTTCATTGATGAACTGGACCTAGTTCTATGTCACCCTATGTTATAGCTATTACATGAGGAATCGCATCTGGCATAATTATCCATCACTGATCCAATGCCTATGAGCTTTTCACATATTGTGCTTTGCTTATTTACATTTCCGTTGCTATTGTTACAATTACTACAAAACTGCTATCGTTACTTTTGCCACTTTACCATTATTATCATACTACATTGCTACTAAATACTTTGCTGCAGATACTAAGTTATCCAGGTGTGGTTGAATTGACAACTCAACTGGTAATACTTGAGAATATTCTTTGGCTCCCCTTGTGTCGAATCAATAAATTTGGGTTGAATACTCTACCCTTGAAAGCTGTTGCGATCCCCTACACTTGTGGGTTATCAAGACTAATTTCTGACGCCGTTGCCGGGGAGCATAGCTTTATTATTTGAGTCACTTGTGATTTATATCTGCTGATCACTATGAGGAACTTGAAAGACGAAAGAACTAAGATTTTTCCCTCAACTACGAGGGGAGGTAAGGAACTGCCATCTAGCTCTGCACTAGATTCTCCTTCTGTTTTGAGTAAGCTTGCGACACCTAAACCTGCTACTAGTTTGAATTCTGATATGTTGCATGTTATTGATGATGCCACTTCTGCTATGCATGATACTTATGATGAAACTACTTCTGTGCGTGATACTACTTTGCCATTAGGTGAATTTTTGATGAACAACTTGCTAGGGTTAGAGAGAACGAAATTATTAATGATGATATTATCGAAGATAGTGATGATGAAGGTTCTCCCCCTGATTATGAATTGCCTGTTGTTCCGGAGGGTTATGTTATGGATGAAGAAGCTGCTAGAGCTATTTTTGCTTGCAAAGATAGATATGATCTTAAGAAGTTATTAGCTAAATGGAAGCAGCAATCTCTTAATGCTAGAATGAAACCTGACCTCGCTTTTGCTACATCTCCTATTTGTGTTACTGATAAGGATTATGAATTCTCTGTTAATCCTGAAATAATTACTTTGGTTGAATCTGATCCTTTTTATGGCTATGAATCTGAAACTGTTGTGGCACATCTTACCAAGTTAAATGATATAGCCACCCTGTTTACAAATGATGAGAAGTCTCACTATTATTATATCCTTAAGTTATTTCCGTTCTCATTAGATGCTAAAACTTGGTTTAATTCTGTTGATCCTGGTTGTGTGCGTAGTCCCCAGGATATGATTTATTACTTCTCTGCTAAATATTTCCCTGCTCATAAGAAACAAGCTGCCTTGCGGGAAATACATAATTTTGTGCAAATCGAAGAAGAGAGTCTCCCACAAGCTTGGGGGTGGCTTCTCTGACTACTTAATGCTTTGCCTGATCATCCTCTTAAGAAAAATGAAATACTTGATATATATTATAATGGACTAACCGATTCTTCCAAGGACTACTTGGATAGTTGTGCTGGTTGTCTTTTCAGGGAAAGAATAGTCGACCAAGCTAAATTACTATTGAATAATATGTTGACTAATGAAAATAATTGGAATCTTCCTGAGCCAATTCCAGAGCCAATTGAGCCAACACCTGAGCCTATTCCTAAACCAACTCCGAAGAAGAGGGGAGTTCTATTTCTCAGTGCTGAAGATATGCAAGAGGCAAAGAAATCAATGAAAGAAAAAGGTATTAAAGCTGAAGATGTTAAGAACTTACCACCTATTGAAGAAATACATCATCTTAATATACCGCATGTTGAAGAAACACATTGTATTGATAACCCGACACAAGTAGTAAAGGTAAATTCTCTCGATAGATATGACAAAGTTGAAATCCCGTCTACTAAATTTCATAGCCCATGCTTAGATGAATTTGATGACTTTATGGCTAGGCAAGAATGTTTTAATGCTTATGTTGGTAGAGAATTAAAGAATAATGCTTTCGAAATAGGACGCTTGAGTGATTATATGGCTAGAGTTAAAGGTGAACTTATACTCATTAGCAAATATGCTTCTATGGTTACCACTCAAGATGAGCAAGTACTTAAAGCTCAAAGTGTTTTGCTCGATGAATTAAATAATAAACATGACTTTGCTGTTCGAGTGGCTACTAGAACTGGTAGAATGACTCAGGAACCTTTGTATCCTGAAGGCCACCCTAAGAGAATCGAGCAAGATTCTCAGAGAAATAATTTAGAGGCACCTAGTTCTTCCAAAAAAAGAAAAAGAAAAACGATAGGACTTTGCATGCTTCTAGTGGACCTGTTGTAGACACACCTTAGAATCCCAGTGATATTTCTATTTCTGATGATGAAACACAATCAGGTGATGAACATGAACCTAGTGATACTGTTAATGATAATGTTCATGTTGATGCTCAACCTAGCAAAAATAATGATGTAGAGATTGAACCTGCAGTTGATCTTGATAACCCACAATCAAAGAATCAACATTATGATAAAAGAGATTTTGTTTCTAGGAAGCACGATAGAGAGAGAGAGAACCATGGGTTCAGAAACCCATGCCCTTTCCTGCTAAAACATCCAAGACAAAGGATGATGAGGATTTTTAGCGCTTTGCTGAAATGATTAGACCTATCTTCTTACGTATGCACTTAACTGATATGCTCAAATTAAATCCTTATGCTAAATATATGTGTCAGGACCCCGACTCAATGCCACATCGATCTAGCATGTAGCACCTCATATCACTTTGCGGCCTCACGCACGGTATCCCCACGGGTGTCGCCTTACCTTTGCCCGGGACCGTTTGCGCCTTTTGGCACACGGATATGACAGTGTCGCTAGCATCCATATGATAAGGAGCCCAGGCTGACATGGCTAGTCGTAAACCCAAAGTGGCACTAATTTACAGGGACAGGCATCCATGACCCAGCATCGAACGTGTCGGTCATCAGCGAGTGAATCCAGGCTGTAGCACTGGGCTAACAGGACTCCGGTGAACCGGGCTGTAGCGGGCTAACAGGACTCCGGTATTCATCGCGTGACATTTCCCCGAAGGGACAGACACAAGATCGAAGAAGGACACATGCCGGCCAGCCTAAGTGTTCCGGAGCAGTAGCAAGCTACCAGGGCTCAGTGGAAGCACTAGGAGACATTTCCCGGTAAGAGAGACTACTAAGGATAAACAACTAGATAGTCAGATCCCACACATAGCAATACACATTACACGTACGCATAATATGCAAGTATGTGTTGTACAACATGGCATCACAGCATAACTCAACAACTCATATAGATAAGGCTCAAAGAGCCATCATAGCATTATTACAAACAGGGGTCACATGACCCAACACTCAGAGCAATCAAGCAACAGGCGGAAGCATTACATGTCTGAGTACATACATCTATAAATGAAAAAGGCTGAAAGCCTGACTATCTACAACGTCCGATCAAGATCGTAGCTGAGGTACAAGCTACTCGTCGAAGTCCACGAGAACACTATTAAGACCGAAGTCTCAGCTGCAAAAACCTAATTAAAGCAACATGAGTACAAAGGTACTCAGCAAGACTTACATCAGATCCTATCATACATGCATTTGTATCAAGAGAGTAATGTGGGGTTTAGTTGCAGCAAGCCAGCTTTGACTCTGTGGCTATCCTGTTCTACGACTACTAGAAAAACTTGAGGTGAGACAACGTACACGAGTCCACTAATCACCACACAATACACTACTATGGACTCATCCCCGTCTCCCTACGAGAAGGCCATCCATAGCACTCACACTTGTCTTGAACATTTTAGAGTATCCACTTCAAGTTGTCTATGTACCATGTAAGCATCCAAGAAGTCCATATCCGCGGACCCGGCTATTCGAATATATCATGTTAACCCTGCAGGGGTGTACTTCTTCACACACGCTCCCGCCACTTACCGCCATGTACATGTCATGTATCTCGGCAACCTTCAAGCGGAAGCCTGGCGAGGGTGTCGGCCACGACCTGACCAACCACACAAGACTCGAGTCCAGGTTTATCGCCTATTCGGGTTCCATCCGCAAGGAGATCCGGCCGGGGTGTCGCTCACGGCCCCAAACGATGAGACCAGGGTTCCCAAGCCCACCATCCGGGTGCCACTTGGTACACCGTGCCACCTGTGCCTAGTCTGTCCCAAGCCCACCCTGCCGGGTGCCACTTGGTAGAAAATTAGCACTACCTACAAACACCAGAAACTAGTTGCAACTCCTGGACAGAGACCAAGTTGGTTAATAAGTCAAGAGAGTCAATTAAGGATCCCAATGTGTGGTAGTATCGAGTCATTGGACAACATACATAGAACTCAGTGCTTAAGGACGGTTCCAGTGAGACAACCCACCATGTACTCCTACATGGCCTCTCACTGCTACCTTTACCAAATCGTGTTCACACACTTCACTCTCAGCATCAGAACATATCGTAACACTCCAATTCATTCCCAATGAACCAGATCTGACACAACTCTAAGCAATAGCAGGCATAGCATGGTAGGAACACAACATGGCTCAATCAATTCCTACACATGCTAGTGGGTTTCAACTATTTACTGTGGCAATGACAGGTCATGCAGAGGAATGGGTTCAACTACCGCATCACAAAGTAGCAGATGAATCGTTGTTGTCCTAATGCAATAACTGAGAGCAGGAGCGAGAGAGTAGGGTTTTATCGAAATGAACAAGGGGGTTTGCTAGCCTGGTAGATCAACAAGGAAGGCACTGCTTCATAGACAGGCACTCTGGAACAGACTCCGGAGCAGGACCTATCGAGAAGGAACAGTGTCGGCAATCAATACACAAACATATGCAACAATATGATGCATGAACATCGCATGAATATGTGATGTTGTTTGAGCTAATGCAATTAGTATTCATTTGGTTTGAAGTCCATTTGAACCAAAAGCTCAAATGCAATTCTAAAGTAAGCTCTTATATATGCCATAATGTGTTTTCACCTATACAGCAAGTATAATTTGGTTTGTCATGCATGAAACTAGTACGGATGGAAAGATTGCATTTTTCTGATAATTTTTCATATATAAATTATTTTAATCTGAGCTACGGTTGAATTGATATGAATTTTTGAAGTTTAAATCAATTTCTGGAATTTCCTGATTTAATTTAAATCCAGAAATCATATTATTGCGCCAGCATGACGTCAGCACGACGTCAGCAGTCAACTGTGGCTGACTGGGGTCAAACCTGACGTGTGGGGTCCACACGTCAGTGTCAGGGGGTTAAACAGGGTTAGTTTAAGCCTAATTAAAAAGGTTAGTGGCGCTGGGGCCCACTGTCAGTGTCAGGGGGGGTTAGTTAACGGTGATTAGCACTAAGCTAATCACCTGGCCGACGGGGCCCACCGTCAGGCCGGCGAGGTCATCGGCGGCGACCTCTGGACGCGGTGGCGTCCGCGATACCGGCCACGGGGACGGCGTCGGAGAGCACCGGGGCGTAGCCCGGGCTCTCGCGCACCTGGAGGGGTAGGTGGGAGGAGCTGGGGAGGACGGAGCTCGCCGGAGCAAAGTTCGCGGCGGCGGCCGGAGCTCGGCTTCGAGCGGAAACGGGCTGCGGGGCACGGGGAGGCCACCTGAGGGGCTCGGCGGCACCCTCGTGGCACCGGGAGCATGATAGGGTGCTTGGTTTGGGCGGAGGCGGGCCGAGACGACGACGGCGACATGGACGGCGGCGAGAAGCTTCGGCCGTGGTGGGGAGGAGGGCTACGGCGAGCGGGCAGCAAAATGGAGAGAGGGGAACGGTGGCGGAGCTCACCGCGGTTGCAGCGGGCGTCGAAGCGGGCTCGGGGACGTCCTGCGTGCGGCGAATCGACGGCGGTGGTGGTCGGAGCCCGAGGTGGAAGACGACGGCGATGGCGGCTCCACAGGGCGTCCGGCGTCTTGTGGCTTGACGGAGAGCTTCAGGGCGAGGGGGCGGAGCTCCTGCGCGTGTCGGGGAGGCGAGGGGAGGCCGGTGGCGGCGGCTGTGGCGAACGGCGGCGACCAGCGCGTTCGGACACGAGAGAGAGTGAGCAAGGGAAAGGAAAGGAAGAATCGGGGGAGAGTGAGAGGGTACGGGGGGGGGGCGTGGCGACGTCCGGGCGTTCCAGGGCGACGAGGAGGGCGCCAGGCAAGCAGGGAGGCTGGTGCCGTGGCACGGTAGCGCGCGCGCGCCGGGCGCGCAGCTGCTTGGCGAGGGGGAGAAGATGACAGAGGAGGAGGCGGGCTGGGCCGCCTGCTGGCTGGGCCGGCCTGCTGCTGCTGGGCTGCACAGGGAGGAGGCCCAGGCAAGTCTCCCTCTTTTATTTTTGTTTTCTAATTTTTCTAACATTTGTTTTGATTTAATTAAAATATTAAATCATTTTATTACCTTATGCCAATTTTTGCAGGAGCTAGCTATATTATCCAGAGCTCCTTTATAAATGGCATAATTTTTGGACATATATTAATATATATAACTAATATATTTCCAAAGCAAATAATTATCGGATTAATCCAAATGGCCAAAATCAATATCCATGAGCTCCTAAAAATATTGGTTTGATTTTTATCTCTGTCCAATATTTTCAGAGGGCAACATGAACATTTTCTTGGACCTTTTTGGAGCAATTTTTATTTGGGTCATTTTCAAAAATGATTCTGAGGGTTCCACCAATCCTCATTTCAAATTTAAATGGAATATAAACATGATGCACAAATGACTAGCTAGTCTAGGTCATACCAGACTAGGGATGTGACAACTCGCCCCCACTTGAAAGAATCTCGTCCCGAGATTCAGGGGTCGACGGAAAGAAAGCGGGGTACTCCAGTCGAAGACGATCTTCTCGCTCCCAAGTAGCTTCTCTGTCGGAATGATGAGACCACTGAACTTTGAGAAACTTGATGTTCTGACGTCGGGTAACACGCTCTGCTTGATCAAGAATGCGAACCGGGTACTCTCGGTATGTGAGGTTATCTTGGAGATCAAGCGTTTCATGGTCCACTCCGCGGATGGGATCCGAGAAGCAACGCCTGAGTTGAGAGACGTGGAAGACATCATGAACTCGAGAAAGATGTGGGGGTAGTTCCAACTGGTAGGCAACCTCTCCTCGTTTAGCGAGAATGCGAAAGGGACCAATGTAACGAGGAGCCAACTTGCCGTTGATACCGAAACGATGGGTACCCTTCAAGGGAGTAACCCGAAGGTAAGCTTGGTCGCCAATTTCATAAGTCATATCCTTATGATGACGATCGTACTGGCTTTTCTGACGAGACTGGGCTGTTTTCAAATTCTCACGAATGATGCGAACTTGCTCTTCTGCCTCCTGGATCATGTCCGGTCCAAAAAATTGTCTTTCACCGGTTTCTGACCAGTTCAAAGGTGTTCGACATCTTCGTCCATAGAGAACCTCAAAAGGAGCTTTCTTGAGGCTGGATTGATAGCTATTGTTATAAGCAAACTCGGCAAAAGGAAGACATTTCTCCCAATCCATACCGAATGAGATAACGCAAGCTCTAAGCATGTCTTCGAGAATTTGGTTGACCCGTTCCACCTGACCACTCGACTAAGGGTGGAAAGCAGTACTGAAGGAAACATGGGTTCCCATGGCGGTTTGGAAACTCTCCCAGAAATGAGAAGTGAAAAGACTGCCAAGGTCTGAATTGATCTCTAGTGGAACACCATGAAGTGATACTATTCGAGAAATATATAAGTCAGCGAGCTGACTAGCAGTGACTCGAACAGGTAGGAAGTGAGCCACTTTGGAAAGACGATCAACGACTACGAAGATAGCGTTATTCCCTCTCTTGGTCCTGGGAAAGCCGGTGATGAAGTCCATACCAACTTTATCCCATTTCCATTCAGGAATAGCTAAAGGCTGAAGAGTGCCAGCAGGTCTTTGATGCTCTGCCTTAACACGACGACAAACGTCACATTTAGCAATGAACTCAGCGATTTCTCTCTTCATCCTAGTCCACCAGAACCTCTGGTGTAGGTCCTGATACATCTTAGTACTACCGGGATGAATCGTGAGAGGAGATTCATGCGCCTCCTTAAGAATCAATTGTCGAAGATGTTGCTTCTTGGGGACCACCAGGCGGTTCCCAAAGAAAACAACACCTCGAGCATCAACAGAGAGACTACCAGCAACTCCCTTCTTAACGTTATCCTTGATACGAGAAATACCCGTATCATATTGCTGGCTAGTTATGATCTGATCCTCAAGAGTAGGTTTCGCCACCAAGGTAGGAATGAATCCGTGAGGAGCAATGTGAAGGTTAAGCTTATAGAATTCCTCATGGAGAAGTGGTTGGCCTTGCTACAACATGAGATTGTTGCAATAGGATTTACGGCTTAGAGCATCAGCCATGACATTGGCTTTGCCTGGGGTGTAGGTAATTCCTAGATCATAATCTGTGATCAACTCCAGCCAACGTCTTTGCCTAAGGTTCAGATCCGGTTGGGTGAAGATATACTTGAGACTCTGGTGATCAGTGTAGATCTCGCAACGTTTACCAAGGAGGTAATGTCGCCAGGTCTTGAGTGCATAGACTACGGCTGCAAGCTCTAGATCATGTGTAGGATAATTCTCCTCATGTGGATGCAACTGTCGAGATGCATAGGCAATCACATGACGATCCTGCATAAGAATGCAACCTAGTCCCTGTCGTGAGGCGTCGCAGTAGATAATAAAGTCTTTAGTGAAATCCGGTGGCACAAGTATGGGAGCAGAAGTCAGGCGTCTTTTCAGTTCCTGAAAACTATACTCACACTGTGGGGACCACTCGAACTTTTTACCCTTCTTGAGAAGTTCCGTGAGGGGTTTGGCTACTTTGGAGAAGTTTTCAACAAAGCGGCGACAATAGCTGGCTAGACCAAGGAAACTCCTAACTTGTTTAACGGTCTCAGGTGGAGTCCAATCGAGAACGGCCTTGACTCTCTCGGGGTTGACAGCAATGCCCTTGCCAGAGATTACGTGGCCTAAGTAGGTCACTTCTGGCAACCAATATTCACACTTGGAGAACTTGGCATAAAGGCGGTGCTCTCTGAGTTTTTCTAACACAAGTCTAAGATGTTCGGCATGCTCTTCCTCGTTCTTCGAGTAAATAAGAATATCATCGAGGTAACCCACGACGAACTTATCTAAGTACTCCATGAAGATCGAGTTCCTCAAGCGGGAGAATGTGGCTGGGGCTATGGTTAGGCCAAAGGACATGACGGTGTACTCGTACTGGCCATAACGAGTGACAAAAGCTGTCTTGGGAATGTCCCCGTTTCTGATCTTAATTTGGTGGTATCCTAACCTCAAATCCATCTTGGAGAAGACTGAGGATCCAGCGAGCTGATCATACAGATCGTTGATCCTGGGGAGCGGATACTTGTTCTTTATCGTGACCAAATTAACGGGATGATAGTCTACAACCATCCGGTCCGTACCATCCTTCTTCTTGACGAAGAAGATGGGGCAAGCCCAGGGAGAAGAACTAGGACGGATGAAACCCTTTTGCAAGGACTCATCAAGTTGTTTCTTAAGCTCGGCTAGTTCTAAGGGTGCCATCTTGTAGGGTCTCCTGGAGATTGGAGCTGTTCCTGGGATAAGATCTATGACGAACTCTACATCTCTGTCAGGTGGAACACCTGGCAGTTCCTCTGGAAAGACATCCGGAAAGTCACGGACTACCGGGATATCTTCAAGGTCTGGAAGAGGGCTGGCATTAAGAGAATAGAGCTGACGCTTTGCAACTCTAGTGGAGACGGTGACTATCTTGCCAGATGGGTGTGTAAGCTGAACAGATCTGGTGTAACAATCAATCTTGGCATGATGAGCTGTCATCCAGTCCATACCCAAGATGATATTAATATCTGAGGACTTGAGAGCTACAAGTGATGCAAGGAATACAAGTCTGTCAACAAGGATTTCGTTACCATGGCTTACACTAGAGGTTTGCCATTTGGATCCAGGAGTTTGGATGACTAGCGGAGAGGGCATATCACAAAATGACATGTTGTGTAAGTTAGCATAGCTCTCGGAAATGAAGGAGTGAGATGCTCCAGTATCGAATAGAACTGATGCTGGGTGACAATTGACAAGGAGTGTACCAAGAACGACATCCGGATCATCATTAGCGTCTTTAGCTGAGACGTGATGCACACGTCCATGTTTAGTGTGAACTGGCTTGGCTTTGATCATCTTACTCGGCGGCTTAACACAGCCAACAGTCTTCTCGGGCTGGGGTGGAGCATAACTAGTCTGAGAGCAGTCACATGCATAGTGTCCTGGCTTCCCGCATGTGAAGCAAGTCCCTGAGGTTGGACGTGGACCCGCACTGACAAGCGGTCTACCAGTAGGCCTGGGTGAAACATATGACTGAGCTGGGTGAGGCACCACATGGGATGGCCTCGGTGCATAACCGGAAGGAAGAGCGGAGTTTGGAACCCAAATCCGGCGCTTTTGAGAACTAGAACCGGAAGAAGATCCCAAATCACGGGTGTGCTTACGAGACTCCTCGTAAGTGAGCTAAGCTGTCTCTGCATTAATGGCCTTGCTCACAAGGGCTTGGAATGTAACACAATGATAAGGAGCCCGGGCTGACATGGCTAGTCGTAAACCCAAAGTGGCACTAACTTACAGGGACAGGCATCCATGACCCAGCATCGAACGTGTCGGTCATCAGCGAGTGAATCCAGGCTGTAGCACTGGGCTAACAGGACTCAGGTGAACCGGGCTGTAGCGGGCTAACAGGACTCCGGTATTCATCGCTTGACATTTCCCCGAAGGGACAGACACAGGATCGAAGAAGGACACATGCCGGCCAGCCTAAGTGTTCCGGAGCAGTAGCAAGCTACCAGGGCTCAGTGGAAGCACTAGGAGACATTTCCCGGTAAGAGAGACTACTAAGGATAAACAACTAGATAGTCAGATCCCACACATAGCAATACACATTACACGTACGCATAATATGCAAGTATGTGTTGTACAACATGGCATCACAGCATAACTCAACAACTCATATAGATAAGGCTCAAAGAGCCATCATAGCATTATTACAAACAGGGGTCACATGACCCAACACTCAGAGCAATCAAGCAACAGGAGGAAGCATTACATGTCTGAGTACAGACATCTATAAATGAAAAAGGCTGAAAGCCTGACTATCTACAACGTCCGATCAAGATCGTAGCTGAGGTACAAGCAACATGAGTACAAAGTCTCCGCTGCAAAAACATAATTAAGACCGAAGTCTCCGCTGCAAAAACATAATTAAAGCAACATGAGTACAAAGGTACTCAGCAAGACTTACATCAGATCCTATCATACATGCATTTGTATCAAGAGAGTAATGTGGGGTTTAGTTGTAGCAAGCCAGCTTTGACTCTGTGGCTATCCTGTTCTACGACTACCAGAAAAACTTGAGGTGAGACAACATACACGAGTCCACTAATCACCACACAATACACTACTATGGACTCATCCCCGTCTCCCTACGAGAAGGCCATCCATAGCACTCACACTTGTCTTGAACATTTTAGAGTATCCACTTCAAGTTGTCTATGTACCATGTAAGCATCCAAGAAGTCCATATCCGCGGACCCGGCTATTCGAATAGATCATGTTAACCCTGCACGGGTGTACTTCTTCACACACGCTCCCGCCACTTACCGCCATGTACACGTCATGTATCTCGGCAACCTTTAAGTAGAAGACTGGCGAGGGTGTCGGCCACGACCTGACCAACCACACAAGACTCTAGTCCAGGTTTATCGCCTATTCGGGTTCCATCCGCAAGGAGATCCGGCCGGGGTGTCGCTCACGGCCCCAAACGATGTGAGCAGGGTTCCCAAGCCCACCATCCGGGTGCCACTTGGTACACCGTGCCACCTGTGCCTAGTCTGTCCCAAGCCCACCCTGCCGGGTGCCACTTGGTAGAAAAGTATCACTACCTACAAACACCAGAAACTAGTTGCGACTCCTGGACAGAGACCAAGTTGGTTAATAAGTCGAGAGAGTCAATTAAGGATCCCAATGTGTGGTAGTATCGAGTCATTGGACAACATACATAGAACTCAGTGCTTAAGGACGGTTCCAGTGAGACAACCCACCATGTACTCCTACATGGCCTCTCACCGCTACCTTTACCAAATCGTGTTCACACACTTCACTCTCAGCATCAGAACATATCGTAACACTCCAATTCATTCCCAATGAACCAGACCTGACACAACTCTAAGCAATAGCAGGCATAGCATGGTAGGAACACAACATGGCTCAATCAATTCCTACACATGCTAGTGGGTTTCAACTATTTACTGTGGCAATGACAGGTCATGCAGAGGAATGGGTTCAACTACCGCAGCACAAAGTAGCAGATGAATCGTTGTTGTCCTAATGCAATAACTGAGAGCAGGAGCGAGAGAGTAGGGTTTTATCGAAATGAACAAGGGGGTTTGCTTGCCTGGTAGATCAACAAGGAAGGCAATGCTTCATAGACAGGCACTCTGGAACAGACTCCGGAGCAGGACCTATCGAGAAGGAACAGTGTCGGCAATCAATACACAAACATATGCAACAATATGATGCATGAACATGGCATGAAGATGTGATGTTGTTTGAGCTAATGCAACTAGTATTCATTTGGTTTGAAGTCCATTTGAACCAAAAGCTCAAATGCAATTCTAAAGTAAGCTCTTATATATGCCATAATGTGTTTTCACCTATAGAGCAAGTATAAGTTGGTTTGTCATGCATGAAACTAGTACAGATGGAAAGATTGCATTTTTCTGATAATTTTTCATATATAAATTATTTTAATCTGAGCTACGGTTGAATTGATATGAATTTTTGAAGTTTAAATCAATTTCTGGAATTTCCTGATTTAATTTAAATCCAGAAATCATATTATTGCGCCAGCATGACGTCAACACGACGTCAGCAGTCAACTGCGGCTGACTGGGGTCAAACCTGACGTGTGGGGTCCACACGTCAGTGTCAGGGGGTTAAACAGGGTTAGTTTAATCCTAATTAAAAAGGTTAGTGGCGCTGGGGCCCACTGTCAGTGTCAGGGGGGGTTAGTTAATGGTGATTAGCACTAAGCTAATCACCTGGCCGACGGGGCCCACCATCAGGCCGGCGAGGTCATTGGCGGCGACCGCTGGAGGCGGCGGCGTCCGTGATACCGGCCACGGGGACGGCGTCGGAGAGCACCGGGGCGTAGCCCGGGCTCTCGCGCACCTGGAGGGGTAGGTGGGAGGAGCTGGGGAGGACGGAGCTCGCCGGAGCAAAGTTCGCGGCGGCGGCCGGAGCTCGGCTTCGAGCGGAAACAGGCTGCGAGGCACGGGGAGGCCACCTGAGGGGCTCGGCGGCACCCTCGTGGCACCGGGAGCACGATAGGGTGCTTGGTTTGGGCGGAGGCGGGCCGAGACGACGACGGCAACATGGACGGCGGCGAGAAGCTTCGGCCGTGGTGGGGAGGAGGGCTACGGCAAGCGGGCAGCAAAATGGAGAGAGGGGAACGGTGGCGGAGCTCACCACGGTTGCAGCGGGCGTCGAAGCGGGCTCGGGGACGTCCTGCGTGCGGCGAATCAACGGCGGTGGTGGTCGGAGCCCGAGGTGGAAGACGACGGCGACGGCGGCTCCACAGGGCGTCCGGCGTCTTGTGGCTTGACGGAGAGCTTCAGGGCGAGGGGGCGGAGCTCCTGCGCGTGTCGGGGAGGCGAGGGGAGGCCGGTGGCGGCGGCTGTGGCGAACGGCGGCGACCGGCGCGTTCGGACACGAGAGAGAGTGAGCGAGGGAGAGGAGAGGAAGAATCGGGGAAGAGTGAGAGGGTACGGGGGGGGGCGTGGCGACGTCCGAGCGTTCCAGGGCGACGAGGAGGGCGCCAGGCAAGCAGGGAGGCTGGTGGCGTGGCGCGGTGGCGCGCGCGCGCGCCGAGCACGCAGCTGCTTGGCAAGGGGGAGAAGACGACACAGGAGGAGGCGGGCTGGGCCGCCTGCTGGCTGGGCCGGCCTGCTGCTGCTGGGCTGCACAGGGAGGAGGCCCAGGTAAGTCTCCCTCTTTTATTTTTGGTTTCTAATTTTTCTGACATTTGTTTTGATTTAATTAATATATTAAATCATTTTATTACCTTATGCCAATTTTTGCAGGAGCTAGCTATATTATCGAGAGCTCCTTTATAAATGGCATAATTTTTGGACATATATTAATATATATAACTAATATATTTCGAAAGCAAATAATTATCGGATAATCCAAATGGCCAAAATAAATATCCATGAGCTCCTAAAAATATTGGTTTGATTTTTATCTCTGTCCAAAATTTTCAGAGGGCAACAAGAACATTTTCTTGGACCTTTTTGGAGCAATTTTTATTTGGGTCATTTTCAAAAATGATTCTGAGGGTTCCACCAATCCTCATTTCAAATTTAAATGGAATATAAACATGATGCACAAATGACTAGCTAGTCTAGGTCATACCAGACTAGGGATGTGACAATATGAAGGATATCATTACAAATAAAAGAAAGATACCGGAAGCTCAAATTTCCACAGTGCTTGCTGATTATACTTTTAAGGGTGGGATACCAAAGAAACTTGGAGATCCAGGGGTACCAACTATACCATGCTCCATTAAAAGAAACTATGTTAAAACTGCTTTATGTGATCTTGTAGCCGGTGTTAGTGTTATGCCTCTCTCTTTATATCATAGACTTGAATTGAATAAGTGGACACCTACTGAAATATCTTTGCAAATGGCTGTTAAATCAACTGCTATATCAGTTGGTATTTGTGAGGACGTGCCTGTTGTGGTTGCAAATGTCACTATCTTAACGGACTTTGTTATTCTTGATATTCCCGAGGATGATAGTATGTCGATTATCCTCGGTAGACCCTTTTTGAATACTGCAGGGGCTGTTATTGATTGCAACAAAGGCAATGTCACTTTTCTTGTTAATGGTAATGAGCATACGGTACACTTTCCGAGGAAACAACCTCAAGTTCATAACATTAATTCTATTGGAAAAGTTCCAACTATCATTATTGGAGTTTTTGAATTTCCCCTTCCTACTGTGAAGAAAAAGTATGATATTCTTATTGTTGGGGATGTTCATATCCCCGTTGAGGTAACCTAGTGTTATTGGAAATTTCTCCGATTTCGTGTTATTCGCGACGAGTTTGTTAACAAGACTTGATCAACCTTGTTAGTGGATTCATTTTGATGATCATGAGATGGATGAAACTAGAAGGCACCACCTTCTGTACCCTCTTTTTACTTTCTGTTATTTAGAATAAATAAAGCAAAAATAGTATTATATGTCTGTTTTCTGAATTATCTGTGCAATAAAAAATATCCCAAAAATAAAAGTGCTCCAAATGCCCTGCAAATTTAGTATCATTTTTTATGGAATATTTGAGAATTTTAGGCACTGAAAACACAGCAGGGGGGGCAAGCACCTGGCCACAAGGGTGGAGGGCGCGCCCACTCCCCCTAGGCGCGCCTCCTCTCTCGTGGGCCCACGGTGGCCCCCCTCCACTTATTCCTGCACCCACACACTCCATCTTCTTCCCAAAAAAATCCCCATCTAGCTCAAGCACGAGTTCTAGCTCATTTTGCTGCAATTTTCGATCTCCTTGCTCAAAGATCCATTCACAAAACTTCTTTGGGAGATTATTGCTTGGTATGTGACTCCTCCATTGGTCCAATTAGTTTTTGTTCTAGTGCTTTATTCTTTGCAAATTTTTGCTGCATAGGTGACACTGTTCTTGAGCTTGCATGCCAAATTTCTGAGGTCCCAAGTAATTCTAACGCATGATATAGGCTCTAGGAACTTGTAGGAGTAGTTGCTACCAATCTTGTTTAGTTTTATTCACTTTTATTTTGAAGTTACTAAAAAAAATTAGAAATTTTTCAGAGAAAGAAATATGTCTAGGAGAATGAACCAAGGTGGTTCCTCAACAAAGAGAGGACCTAGGCGTGTTATGCGTGACCAAGACGATGAACCACCAAGGGATGCCGAAGTGCGAGCTTGTGAGTGGCCATCAGAAGAGTTTGAATTTGACGCGTATGTTCGTAACGCCGATCTTGAGGACTTCATACAAGAGAAGTGTGCTCAGTACTACCAATTCACTCATTCATTCGTGAGAAGATTTAAATTTACTTCTTCGCGTAATTCTCAGAATGTCCTGTTTGATATTTATGATCATTCTTATACCATGGACTTAGACGATTTTACAACTACTTGCAAACTCCCACAGTGGGGCAATGTTCATGAACCCAACAGATCTGAATATAAAGACTTTCTTGCTAGTATTACTGTGGGAGAATCTAGGGATATAGCACAAGCTACCATAGGGAGCATTCATTTTCCTGCTATACATTATTTTGCTCTCTTCATTGGTAGATGCATTAACGGTAAAGATGAAGCATGTCACATGTGTGTCTCTGATCTTTGTGTCCTCAAGATTGCTGTGTTAGGTAATAAAGATTACAACTTGGGGGCAATAGTTGCACGTAGGTTGCATAATAATGGTATATCTGTAGATTTATTTGGAGGGATTTATGCGACCCGTGTTGCTAATTATCTTGGTATATCCCCACGGGAGGAGGATATGGAGTTGCTTCCTACTTATTTAGATTATGACGCGATGGTCTAACATCGTTTTCTTTTGAGGAATGAGCAATTCCTCCAGTATCGACTAATCTTTGACAGACGTAGCTCTATCCATGTTACTCTCCCTGCTCCTTCCCTTTTTGATTACCAGGCAAAACGAAGATATGTTGTTACCAGGGAGGAGGCATCTGACCACGAGGGGAGAGTGGAGGCGGCTCGCCAACATGCTGCAACTCAGGATGCATTTGCTGTTGCATCTCAGTATGACCCCAATTATAACTTCAGATATCAGCCAGGCTATCCTTGGGAATAGACCAACTTAGGCCAAAAGCCTAAGCTTGGGGGAATACGTATTTCTCACCAACTTTACATTCATGTTCACACACTATTCTAGTTGTCGGTGCTCATACTCTTTCATTGTACTATCCATGCTAGTTTAATTTCTTTTTCTAGCTTTCTTATTGTGTGTTTGATAAACCTTAAGAAAAAACAAAAAAATCAGTTAGTTTACTTTCCATGCTTGTAGTATTAATTAAATGAAAACCCAAAAAGATTTCTCAGTCTTCTTTTACTTGTTGGGAGCTTTCCCGTGTAAAGAGTTTTATTTATTTTCTTTCCTTTGTGGGTCAAGAGTAGAATACCATATTGAAAATGCTTAGGTGCTCTCATATTCATGATTGTTGATTTAACTTAGAGCCCATATTACCTTGTCTTCTCTCTTGAATTGAATGCTTGTAGATTCCAGCTTAGTCCAATGCACGTGCACTATTATTATTATACACACCGTTCGGTCGTCCAAGTGAAAGGCAATAATGACGATATATGATGGCTGATTGAGATGTGAGAAGCTGGTATGAACTCGACCTCTTATGTTTTCGTAAATATGATGAGTTCATCGTTCCTGATTCAGCCTATTATGAAATAAACATATTTGCAATGACATTTAGAGATTATAGTTGCTTGTGCCATGCTTAATTAGTTATGAGTTATAATGGTTTACCTTGCATGCCAACATGCTATTAAAATGATTATGATGTGGTATGATGGGATTGTATCGTCCTTTGAATGAATTGAGTGACTCGACTTGGCACATGTTCACGCATGTAGTTGAAACAAAATCAACATAGCCTTCATGATATTTATGTTCATGGTGGATTATATCCTACTCATGCTTGTACTTGGTGTAAATTAATTTTAATGCATGTTCATGACTGTTGTCGCTCTCTCAGTTGGTCGCTTCCCAGTCTTTTGCTAGCCTTTACCTGTACTAAGCGAAAATACTGCTTGTGCACCCAAACTCCATAAACCCCAAAGTTATTCCGTATGAGTCCAGTATACCTTCCTATATGCGGTATCTACCTGTCGTTCCAAGTAAATTTGTATGTGCCAAACTCCAAACCTTCAAATGAAATTCTGTTTTGTATGCTCGAGTAGCTCATGTTTCAACTAGGGATGTCTGTATCTTCCATGTTAGGTGGGTTATTCTCAAGAGGAGTGGACTCCGTTCCTAATTCACGAGAAAATGGCTGGTAAACGGGATGCCCAGTCCCATGATCAAAAAGATCAAAGCAAATCAAAATAATTAAACAAAACTCCCCCAAGGCTGTTGTTAGTTGGAGGCACTCGTTGTTTCGAGCAAGCCATGGATTGATGCTTGTTGGTGGTGGGGGAGTATAAACTTTTACCATTATGTTTGGGAACCGCCTATAATGTATGGAGCATGGAAGATATTGCCATCTTATAGTTGTTGCGTTGACAGTGAAAGTATGCCGCTCAAAATGTTATTCATCTCTATTTAAAAATCGAGATCTGGCACCTCTACAAATCCCTGCTTCCCTCTGTGAAGGGCCTATCTATGTACTTTTATGTTGAGTCATCACCTTCTTATTAAAAAGCACCCGCTAGAGAGCACACTGTCATTTGCATTCATTTCTATTAGTTTATATTGGGTATGACTTGACATGATCTCTTTTACCATGAATTACAATGTTTAGCCAGTCCTTGGTCTTTAAAGGTGCTCTGCATTTATGTTTTGTGGTCTCAGAAAGGGCTAGAGAGATACCATCTTGTTATATCATATTATGATTGTTTTGAGAAAGTGTTGTGATCCGAGTTTTACTATTATTGCTCGCTAGCTGATTATGCCATTGACATGAGTAAAAATGAGACCTAAGTGTGATTGTGAATATGGTTAGTTCATAATCTTTGCTGAAAACTTGAATGTTGGCTTTACAGATTTACAACAACAAGAGAAAATAGAGTTTGTAAAAGTTTTTCTTTATCACTTTTAGTTTATCAACTGAATTGCTTGAGGACAAGCAAAGGTTTAAGCTTGGGGGAGTTGATACGTCTCCAACGTATCTACTTTTCCAAAAAGTTTTGCCCTTGTTTTGGACTCTAACTTGCGTGATTTGAATGAAACTAACCCGGACTGACGCTATTTTCAGCAGACCTGCCATGGTGTTGTTTATAGTGCAGAAAACAAAAGTTCTCGGAATGACTTGAAAATCCACGGATATAAATTTTGGAAAATATAAAAAATACTAGTGAAAGAATCAAGGCCAGGGGGCCCACACCCTGTCCACAAGGGTGGGGGCGCGCCCTCTCCCCCAGGGCGCGCCCCCTGTCTCGTGGGCCCCTGATGCTCCACCGACCTCAAGTCCAACTTCATATATTCCGTTTCGTGGAGAGAAAAATCAGAGAGAAAGTTTCATCGCGTTTCACGATACGAAGCCGCCACCAAGCCCTAATGAGAGGGCTGATCTGGAGTCCGTTCGGGGCTCCGAAGAGGTGGATTCATTGCCGTCGTCATCATCAACCATCCTCCATCACCAATTTCATGATGCTCACCTCCGTGTGTGAGTAATTCCATCATAGGCTTGCTGGACGGTGATGGGTTGTGTCAGATTTACCATGTAATCAAGTTAGTTTTGTTAGAGTTTGATCCCTAGTATCCACTATGTTCTGAGATTGATGTTTCTATGACTTTGCTATGCTTAATGCTTGTCACTAGGGCCCGAGTGCCATGATTTCAGATATGAACATATTATGTTTTCATGAATATATGTGAGTTCTTGATCCTATCTTGCAAGTCTATAGTCACCTATTATGTGTTATGTACCGACAACCCCGAAGTGACAATAATCGGGATACTTCTTGGTGATGACCGTATTTTGAGGAGTTCATGTATTCACTATGTGTTAATGCTTTGGTCTGGTACTCTATTAAAAGGAGGCCTTAATATCCCTTAGTTTCCACTAGGACCCCACTGCCACGGGAGAGTAGGACAAAACATTTCATGCAAGTTCTTTTCCATAAGCATGTATGACTATATTCAGAATACATGCCTACATTTCATTGATGAACTGGACCTAGTTCTATGTCACCATATGTTATAGCTATTACATGAGGAATCATATCCGGCATAATTATCCATCACTGATCCAATGCCTACGAGCTTTTCACATATTGTGCTTTGCTTATTTACTTTTCCGTTGCTACTGTTACAATTACTACAAAACTGCTATCGTTACTTTTGCCACTGTTACCATTATTATCATACTACTTTGCTGCAGATACTAAGTTATGCAGGTGTGGTTGAATTGACAACTCAACTGCTAATACTTGAGAATATTCATTTGCTCCCCTTGTGTTGAATCAATAAATTTGGGTTGAATACTCTACCCTCGAAAGCTATTGCGATCCCCTACACTTGTGGGTTATCAAGTTTGCGAAAGTACATGCAGCGGTTTAGCCGGGTGCATAGGAACATTCCAGATATCCACCCGGCAGTTGTGATTGTTGCGTTCCGGTCCAACATGCGCAACCGGAGGATACGTTCCAAAATGAATGTTTGGTTGCCCAAGACAGTGAATGAGCTTTACACCTTGGCGGATAAGTGTGCCCGTATCGAGGAAGGGAGGCGACTCCCCGGAGAAGAGCACGACATCGAAGTTGACTCAGAAGATGACGATGATGACACTAACCCGAAGAAGAAGAATAAGAAACCCAACAAGAAGTACAAGGAAAAGGTAGTAATGGCTATTGAGGGTTCTAGCGCTCCTAGTACCAGCAAAAAGGCCATGACCGAAGCTCCTGCCAAGGAGGTTGCCGCGTGCACTGATTGCCAGGAGGGTGTGGTGGCCGAGAAGGATGGGAAGGCTGACGGTCCGTACTGCAAGATCCACCGAACCAAGGTCCATGATCTCCAAGAGAGTCACCAAGTTGAGCAACTCGTAAAGAAGGAGAAAGATGAGGATGAGAAGCATGACAAGGAGAGGGACCAAGAAGGTGCTGGCGTAAAAGGTCGAGGCGCCAGAGGAGGCTGTCGCGACAAGATTCCTCAGTATCAAGAACAACCTGCTAGGGGCCATGACAAGAAGGAAGGCGATGACGAAATTGCGGAAGGGGATGAAAAGGAGACCAGTGAGCGAGAGTTCTAGAAAGCCACTGAGGCCATGTGCATTGGCAGAGGCGCATCTCTGCAATCCTCTCACAGCCAACTTAAACAGTGGGCACGTGAGGTCAATGCCGTGGAGCCAGCGGCGGATTCCTGGAAACCACTCAAATGGTCCTGCACGCTCATCATATTTGACGAAGAGGATCACCCTGACAGCACCACTGTGGTAGGGTGGTTGCCATTGTTGGTTTCACGAACAATCCGCAACATCAAGGTCACAAAGATGTTGGTTGAAGGCGGGGTTGGGTTGAACCTGATTTCTCCCGTGGTAATCAGCAAGTTGTAGATATCAGATGAAGAGCTCAAGGTATCTGGCACGTTCCAAGGGATCAACCCTAGGAGGAGTCATGCTAAGGGCAAGATCACACTACTGATGACGTTTGGAGGAGAATTGAACAGTACAAAAAATACACTTCCGTGATGATACGTGTTTGTCACACTAGGTCGTGTTTTTTGTCATGCATGTACGTCCATGATGATTTTATGACAGAATCAAGATAGTCATACCTGTGCTGTTGTAGAAGTGTTCCATGACATTACCAAAATTATCATCACGGAACTGTCCACTTCCATGACGATAAATCGCGCGTCACAGAAGTGCTTTCGTCAAGGGTGACCGACACATGGCATCCACCATAATGGAACACCGTTAAGCTATCGGGTCCGGTTTTGGATCCAATAACCCATTAACATCCCAGACCAATGGGGATTTTCCACGTGTAAAATCATCATTGGCTGGAGGAAACACGTGTCGGCTCACCATTGGACAGATATAATCCACTCATTGGACCGAAGGCTCTTATGATACGGTGACACGTGGCACGACCCAACAGAGGCCCATTCCTGTGAAAAGGTCGGCCCATTTGACTTGGTCAAAAGGTGGCGGGCCAGCCCACGGAGAGCCTATTAATAGCCTGTTCGCATATTGCCCATTTACAGCCCGCTAACCCAGGGCCCGTTACGAACTCTCCGAATTAGGCCCAGTAGCGTCATCTGAGCCATCCAATATAATTCCAGCCCATTTTAACTTCCGGCCCATGTGTGGCCCATGACTTCTTTCTGCCCAAATGAGTCCCTTTCTAACTCTTAGCCCATTAACGGCCCGTGTGAAACTGGCCCGTAATGAACAGTGTATCACTTTATACCCATTAACGGCCCATTATTCCATTGGGTCATTTCCAGCCCAAGTTATCTTTCGGCCTTCTCAGGGCCCATTGATTCTTGGGCTCATTTGCAGCATTCGGTTACATACGGCCCATTACTGTCATTTTCTACTTGTGGGCCAAATTCAGCCCGTCGTTACAGTCGGCCCGTTTGCGGACCGTTAATACGTTGGGTTGTTTTCATGTCAAAAAACCCGTTGGGCTGTTTTCATAGAGTTATCAAATTCGGCCTATTAATGGCCCGTTATGGCCCACGAATAGTACGGCCCATGATTGGCGAAATGATGATACGCCCCGTAGAAGGCCCATGGATCCTACGGCCCGTATGAGGCCCATGGATAGTATGACCCGTAGAAGGCCCATGGATCGTATGGCCCGTAGAACGCCCATGGACCCTATGGCCCGTAGAAGGCCCATGAATCCCTAGGCCCATATAGAAGGCCAATGGATCCTACGGCCCGTATAGAAGGCCAATGGATCCTATGGCCGGAAGAAGGCCCATGGATCATACGGCCTACAGGAGGCCCATGGTTACAACAGTCCGTGTGTTGCCATAATTATTTTGGCCTAGTTACCAAAAATAGGCTATTGTGGCCACTAGAAAAACATAGAAAAAGAACTGTAGTGACTACAAGCAAACAACTAAATAAGACAATAAGGAAATAAATAAGCAAACAATTAACTCTAGCCTATTACCGCTAGCCTATTACTGCTATTACACATATTACATCCACTGGGCATCAAATTTCGCCACCAGTGCAAATATAGGGAACAAAGCATTACATTACATACACTGGCCGTCAAAATTGGCCACCTGTGCAAATAAACGCGGCAGCAAAACAAGAGCATAACTGAAACAACTTGAAAAGAGCTCAAGAAACATTATCCTGGGTATCCACCATGCTGGCAATATGCTTAGCAAGCTTATTAGCTTTGTCCTGTTTGGCACTAAAATCCTCCAACGCTTGCTGTTGCACCAGAAAGTATGCATCCGAATGGTCCAGGGATTTCCGCAGTCCTTCCGCTTCTTGTCGCAGCACAGCTGATCGATGTCTTTCATCTTGTAGTTGAGACTCAAGAAACCGAACTGATTCAGACAATGAGTTTGAATAGCTTGTGCAAGCGGTAGTGGCCAATAACTCGAACACTAAACCAAGACAGGACTTTGGGGTTGTCTCATTGTCTTCAAGATAGTCTTCGTTAGCTCTTTTATCAGCTTTTTTGGAGACCAACAAGGATGTGTCACTATCCTGAACCTTATCTGCATTATTTCCTTTACCATTGCTTAACAAGGCACTCTTCCCCAATATTCTGTCAGAATTCTAAAAGAAGAAACAAGCAGACACATAACAAGTTTAGCATGTACTAGTATATGAAACTCATTTCGGTGAACTAGTTCATTAGTAAGGTGGACAAGATTAAACTACCAAGTCTTCTATTGCCAAGTACTAGTACATAATAAAAGCATCAAACAAACATATATCTATGTCCTATGGTCACTGCACTATCTTGCCAAATCAAAATAGAGACACGGTTCAAATCATATCAGTTCAAGACAAAGCAGCAGTGAAAGAATACAAAGCGTGGGAAACTACACGGCACAACAAGATTTCAGATGGGTACCATGGGTCTACATGTAAAACAACACTATTGGCTCTATTGTGATGCTGGTAATGTGCATGATATGAAAGTCAATTGTGTACACAATTGAAATTGAAATCAACAGAGCTATCGATAAGACCAAACCTGTTAAAGAAACACGCATGAACATACCTGTTGTGCCATTGGAGTTTCGATTGGATCCTTCAATTTGAAAATAAGTTTGTATGAGTAAATACAATGATACAAGAGCAAAGCAATCATAGTTAAAAAAAGGCACGCCTAAGCGAGCGCTTAAGCGCGCGTAGGCTCTAGGCGTTGGCAAAACACATTGTGCATAACTACGCTTAATCTGTGCATAACTGCGCATAAGCAAGCGCTTTGGTTAGTAAAGCAGAAGGCGGTGGCAAAATGCACAATTAACGCCTAGCGGTTTTTTGAACTATGATAGCAATGGAATCTTAAATTAGAATAGTTGTTCTTCAGGTTTAGGCATTTGTTCTACATGAACAGAGTACAGTAAGATGCAAGAATATAATACTTGAAAATAGAAAATGAGCTCATAGACCTTACCACATTATTGGTTCGGGACCAGTACAGAACAAGGCGTTCCCAGTCATCGTCCAGTAAATGTGTCTCAGGAGAACATAAGGGAATTTGATGAGTTTCTTTGCTGGTGAAGTACGTTTTCTTCAGGTAATTCCGTTACTGCCACCAAGCATTCTTGAAGATAGCAGAGGTATTAGCACAGGTTACCTCATCCTGAGTTTCCAAATCGGTCCTTCTCTATGGAGAAAAATGGGAAAATTTGATGTATTATAACCATCATGGAGGTAGGATGTATGGGACGAAGCAAAGTAATTGCCATGAATAACATTACTTACACATAACTCCTGGACAAACACCTGCAACTGGAATTTTCCTTCATCTTCAGTATAATATTTCCAAGATGGGAAGATACGCACATACGATTTAACAACATCAAATGTGATAGATGCTAAACTACGACTAGCTAGTTGTGCTTCCTCCACAGGAATAGGTGTACTAACTGGTGGAGTTGGGGTTCACCGTGATAGTACTTGCCCTTTGGGCACTGGAGCGGCCTTACTAACTGCTCTTGTTTGGGAGCTCTATGGTGGAGATGGTGATGTGTCAACAGGAACTGGGTTACTATCGGTTGGGGTTATGGTTAGATTGGGTGAAGCTGGTTCTCTTTCCATCGCAGTAGGGGTACAATCTGCGAGAGTTTGGGTTATGTGTGGTAGGGCTGGTCTTGTGCATGTACAACAAGGGTGCTATCTCCACCAAGAGGTAGCACTATTTTATTTGAAGGCCGTGTTTTTAGTCCACTAGATACTGGCATCACCCGCTCCAATTCAAATGGCTGATAAATAGGAAACATAGTTGAATGTATAGACATTGTATGAGAGACAGATGCAATAGATAGTGTGGAAAAAAGAGGGCATTAGATAGTTGACATGTATATTGTTTAACTAAAACGGATAGCATGACATAATTTCACATATATGATGTCTATCTAAACTGGATAGCATAGCATAACATAACTCAAAGATATCATGAATAACTAAACATGATCCCATGACATAATTCACCTACATGTTATCAAAGTAATCAGGATCGCATCATTTAATTCACATATGTGATTTATATGCTAAACAGAGGGCATTTGATATGATGTCTGAACTAAGAACATGGTGTTGAATATTGTGTATATGATGTCTAAACTATGCAATGCAACACACTGTATGCATGATATGAGCAGTATAACCATGCCAAGTTAGAGCATACACCTCAGTGGGGGAATAGGACTGGTCATCTGTCTCTGAATCCATCTCTGAGGAGCTATCGGGACCCAACAAGAGATCTGCTTCGACAGCTAGCACTGTCTGCTCTGAAGGCCTTCTTTTCACTCCAGATTTTTCCATCTCCCACCCAAATGGCTGATTCACAGGAAGAGCAGTTTAATGTACAAACATTGTCGACAAATGGAAATGTAATGAAGAAAAGGATGGGCAAGATATCATTCAAATATATGATGCCTGGTTAAACAGGATGGCATTACACATTTCACATATATTATGGCTGGCTAAAAGACATGAGACTGCATAATTCCCATATATGATATAGAAACTAAACAGGTGGCATTACAGAACATGTCTAAACTAAGCATATGACATATATGATGTCAAAAGTAGGCACTGTAAGGCAACATATGCATGATATGACTAACATCATCATGCCAAGGTAGAGTAAACACCTTGGGGGGTAAATAGGAGTGGTCAGTGGCGTCTGAATCCGCCTCAGAACATATATCTTCCTCTGGATTATAATCTGGATAGGGGTGGGGAGGGTTTTCCGTTGAACCCACCATGGAGCAATGTCTGCATGACATTGTATTGCCGCGCAAAATTCTTCTCTTTTTCTCTACATGTTCAGCATGACTGTGTACAATATCTGACATGCATACAAAAGAAATATGGTGAGATTATGTAAGGAGAGCATGCAAAAATTTAGAGTGATGGTAACAACTAGTGGATCGACATTTTTCCGTTGAACCAAAATAGCCCTAATGGATCGATGTGAATGTATAGCAATAAGTCATGCAACAAGTGTACAACTTCTTTGCCGTAGCCGTGTCGACCTCAGCATCATTGGGTTGGTCGCTGAAGCAGTTGAGGCATAGGTGGCTGTCGGAGGTGTGGACGAAGATCTGAGGAGGTGTTCAGGCAGAGATGGCGTCCAGGGCAATGCTCTATTGTGATGGATCGTTCTGTCGTTGGAGCAGCTCCGGTGAGCCGTAAGACATCAAGGCTGAAGCAGCACAAGACATACATCGTCAATCTGAAGTTGGATTCTAATAGCATCTCCAATAGATGATGTAAAATGGATGTAAAATTAACATCACCAAAAACCACCTAACTACAACAGATGAGGTAAAAACTGTTGACTTTGAACTTAACTGTCGAAACTGAAATTTACTCTGGAATCTGAATGCTACTGTCGAAACTGAACGCAATGGTAGCAGAGAGGCACTTGACATGTAGTTTAGGGAGGGCCTGCAGTTCATCTTCAACTTGCACCCCCCTGAGCCGGCAGCCACCACTGTCCGAACCGCCGGCCCCAGCGCCGCCTCGATGCTGTCGGTGTCAAAATCGGCGGATCACGCGTAGGGGGTCCTGATTTGTGCGTCTAAGGCTAATGGTAATAGGAGGCAAGGGACACGGTGTTTTACCCAGGTTCGGGCCCTCTTGATGGAGGTAAAACCCTACTTCTTGCTTGATTGATATTGATGATATGGGTATTACAAGAGTTGATCTACCACGAGATCGTAGAGGCCAAACCCTAGAAGCTACCCTATGACTAAACCCTCCGGTTTATATAGACACCTGAGAGGGCTAGGGTTTACGTGGAGTCGGTTACAAATAAGGAAATATAATATCCGGGTCGCCAAGCTTGTCTTCCACGCAAAGGAGAGTCCCATCCGGACATGGGATGAGGTCTTGAGTCTTGTATCTTCACGGTCCAACAGTCCGGCCAAAGTATATAGTCCGGCTATTCGGATACCCCCTAATCCAGGACACCCTCAGTAGCCCCTGAACCAGGCTTCAATGACGATGAGTCCGGCACGTAGTTTGTCTTCGGCATTGCAAGGCGGGTTCCATCTCCGAATACTCCATAGTAATTATCGAACACTTAGATCGTGTCCGGATCTGCAAGATGATCTTCACATACCACCATAGAGAGAATGATATTTCACAAGTGTAATCTGTTGACAACTTTAGACAAAGCGACATGACACTACGGTCGGGTCATTATTCGAACCGTTTTCCCACAACCAGCCACAGCGCATGCTGCGAGGCAGTTTCCTCTGCATGTCTTGCCGAAGCAGAGATCATGTCCCCTTATTACGGGATTCTCATCAATAGGGGTATGGGTGGCCCAACCGCACCACTAATTGCGGCGAGTGGGGAACGAGCGGGTTCCACCAGGCAAGTGGGGAGGCAAAAAAGCTTTTACCGCCTCTATAAAGAGATAAGGTCTCTTCCTTTTCACCCAAGCCTTTTCCTTCCGCTAGTCCATTCCCCTCTGCTTGAGCCCTAGTGCCCAAGCACTCTTCTTCTCCACTGAAGAGAGGTCCTCCGAAGATGTCCGAATCTGGAGCAGGAGGCAAATGGATGGCCTCTACCGTCCAGGAGAGGGATATCAAAAAGCTCCGAGAGGCCGGGTACTTGGCCAAGAAAATCGGCCACCGTCTTCCACCGGCGGGACAGATCGTCCCCACTTCGGAGCCCCACGAGAGGGTCGTGTTTCTTCCTCATTTCGTCTGCGGGCTCGGGTTTCCCCTTCACCCATTTGTTTGCGGCGTCATGTATTATTACGGGATTGATTTTCATGATCTGTCTCCCAATTCTTTCCTTAATGTTTTGATGTTCATCGTCGTATGTGAGGCTTTTCTCCGTATTTTGCCCCACTTTGGCTTATGGTTGAAAATATTCGACGTGAAGCCCAAGGTGGTGAATGGCGAGCACGCCGAATGCGGCGGCGCCATTGTGAGCAAGATGCCCAAGGTCGTATGGCCGACGGGCACCTTCAAAGATTCCGTCAAGGAGTGGCAGCAGCAGTGGTTCTATATCATTGAACCGCATGGTAAAAAGTGGGCCGCTGCTCCCGAAATCAGATCTGGAGCCCCACTGTGGCTCACGTCCTGGCCTGAGAAGGGCCTGAACTGGTCCTCATCCGACGAGCTGTCAGTGCTCCAAACGCGCGTCCAGAGCATGGTCGACAAGGACGTCAAACTCGTCAATGTAGTCTAGGTGATGTTAGTTCGCCTGGTTCTCCCTTGCCAGCGTCAAGCATGCAATTTTTGGGAACACGAGCCGGCCGAACAGTAGACCCTACGGGAGCTCTATGGCTCCTCCCACAAGGACATCTGGAAGGTGCTCTTCAAGTCCGGCAAACCGTGGCCGGGCTCCGCCGAGGACCGCGGGTATCAACTATCCCACTCTGCTCTGTCCATCCGTGTTTTAGCCGGCATATCCCGAGGGAGGCACACTTATCATGCTTTCTACAATAATCCCAGGAATGGACGAAAAAAGTTGAACGGATACACTGTCTGGCCCCACTGCCGGAGGAACCGGCCGGACCTCGTCTGACGAAGATGCTGGTCCGAGCGCCTTACGAGGCGCTGAAGAAAGAGGCCTCAAAGAAGGTCAAGAAGACCCAGAGTAGCCTTCGTCGTCGTGATGCTTCGGATGCAAAATCCGAGGATTCCAGCGACCATCCTTCCTCCGAAGATGAAGAGGAGGAGGAAGAAGACGAGTTCCCCGCAGGGGGGGAATAAAAGGACGGCCTCCTTATCCCTGGAGGCCGAATCGCCAAAGAGGGGGAAAGGTTCCCTCCCCGAGGCGTCCACCACGGCTACCGATAGCAGCCCGGAGTGGGATCCCAGGGCCCAGCCCCTGGTAAAGTCGTAAGTATACGAAACCCGCACACACCTATGTGCCCGAGGTCATTAGGATGTAGTAGTTTTAACTGTCTCCATATTTTGTACAGTCCGGCGAGGTCCCATGCGTGTCTTCCCCGAAGGCCCCTTCCCCGAAGCCTAGGCGCGACACCGAGGTGTCGTCTCAGCCGGAGTTGGACCAGGGGGGCATATTCCTGGGGCTGGACACACGGGAGCAGCGGCTCCCATGCGTGTCGATGGCGGGGGCGATCTTAGGTTCGGACCGCAGCCGTACATGGTCCCGGAGACGTTTAAGGCTCCAGGATCAGGAGAGGAGACACCTTCGGGGGGAAGCTTGCCTACTCCGCCAGCGACCTATATCCAAGCAGAGCTGCCGGGCGGCCTATCGACAACACTAAGAAGCGCGTCTATCGTCGATGAACATCGTGCCCTCATGGGTGCGAAGATTGAAAAGATTCAGTCTGCTGAGAGCAGACTGAATGAATCCCGCCTTAGTATTATAAAGGGCTTTGAGGTATGTTTTTAAGAAACCTTTGGGAGATTGTCATAATATGAGTAGTAGCCCCTGATCCACTGTCTGGCGAAATAAAGCCGGACAGGGGATAAAATTTTTCAGTTTTACAGGAGACTCAGTTAATAACTGGTATCCCTTTGTTTGAAAACAAGCGTCTGCAGAGACGACCGCCGCTCATAGTGCGGAGGTGTCCGGACTAAAGCAGCATCTGGAACGGGCCGAAGAGGAACTTGACCACCTGAAGATGTAGTTGGAGGACAAGCAAGGTATGTCGAAACCTTGTGCTAAATTAAGCACTAATTAGAAGTTGTGCCTGACGAAAATATTTGAATTGTATGCTCTAGGGGTGAGTGCCGAAATTGAGGCACTGAAGAAGGTTGTGGCCGATGCCGAGAATAAGGCCGCCGCCGAACAAGCTCTTCGTGAGAAGCCCGAGGCCAGGGTCATTGAAGCTGAGTGAGAGCTCCAGGAGGCCGTGAAGAAAAGCGAGGCCTTGGAGCAGAGTCTAGCAGGGAAAGAATCCGAACTCGCCCAAGCTCTCCAAGCCGCGGAGGATGGTCGGGAAGAAGCCCGTGGTGCTCTGAAGGACATTCAGGAGGCCCGGAAGGTTGCGGCTGGTAAGGCCTTTTGTTCTCAAGGCCATTTTTGCATAGTAATGGGAGGAACTCTAAGCGACAAGCTGAATTTTTGTTTCTCCAGGGGTGTTTGCTGACCTCCCATGCAGCATATCAGATGCTGCCAAATTCTACCGGACTGAGGAGAAGAAGTCTGCAGAGAAGCATTTCTGGTCGCAGTATTTGGCGCCGAATTATCCGGTGCCCTTTATCGATCAGTTGAAGCAGCTAGTCGAACTGCACTAGGCGGCCGAACTATCCATGAAGGACTTGGTTGTCCGGCTGTGGCCCGCGGAGCCCATTCCAAGCAGTTACTTCAGACTCGTGAAGCGGATTGTTGGCGCTTGCCCTCGGCTTGATGTGATTAAGTGAACGGTCTGCATAGAGGGTGCACGCATGGCGTTTGCCCGTGCGAAGGTGCGTTGGGGGAAGCTTGATACTGAGAAGCTGATGACTGAGAGACCGCCAGAGGGTAAGGAGCATCGCAAGCCCGAGTTATACTATGAAGGTGTACTGAAAGGAGCCCGCCTTGTCGCGGATAAGTGTACCAAAGACACTATATTTCCCTGAAGGCAGTCGTGCCATTCTTTGTAATGTAGGATAATGGCACTTTTATTATTTATTGCCTATTTATTTGAACGTTTGTTCTTCCTGTGCGGCTGTTTAGTATATATAAATCCTGAGAGTTGGCCAGTCGTCGGCTTCTGCCCCCACGTAAAATGTACGGGGGTGTTTGGGACATACCTTAACACTCTTTATCCCATTGTTGGGTCCTTTTAAGGAGGTGTTCCTTACCACGAACCAGGCAATTAGACTATAGGGCTTTATCACTCTCACATAGCCATAGGAATTCGAGTATGGTGAGCGCAGCCCCTGGTGTTCGGAAGACCGTACTAGGGGCTCTATCGGCACCTCATCGGAAGACCGATCCGTCGCACTTTGCATTTATAATGGCATTATGCAGAATAAATCTTTAAAGATTTTACAACCTCTCGAATAGCTGACTAGCTCTCGCTGTATCATAATAGTCAGTTTTCGGCTTTCTCTACTGAGGTGCTCGTCCGGAAGAACCGAGACACAATCACAGTAGTTCTCCCAGCGCTATGTTAGCCGATGGAGCGAAATGTAAGGTACCAAAACATGGGAGCTGGGCAAACCCAACTAATGACCCAACACATGATTCGGAGCTAATGCATATAGTGCTATAAGTTTGGGGTGCCGAGCGACCGAAAAGGTGGTCGGACTTTGTTTTCGTACTATGAAGCCCCTGGGATAATGGGGCGTAACACAAGGCGTAGGTGCCATTTGTGACAGAAAGGGCGTCCATGAGGAACGACGGCCGGTAAGGGTTATTTAAGTATACACATTGTAGTAGAGTGGTATGCATATGAGTACGGTTTATGCTTATGTGTGGATCTAAGGTCTATCCAGACTGCCTCCTTTGAGGGGGAGTTTGCGTATGTCCTCCTGCCTTGTGCATCCGAGCTGATTCCACGTCGCCAGTCCTGGTCTACGCCAAAGTTAGTCTGTAAAGACGAATGCTCAAAGGAAGCTGCATGTCCTGTGGTTGAACCGCGGGTGCCTGATCGGAGCCTGGCTGAACCAGGATATCATGCCGTAAAGTGGCTCAGACTCCTCAATTGGTGTACGGGTAGTTGGCTTCCAAATCGAAATTTGATAAATAGGCACGACTCGCTATTCCAGCAGCGGTATGATTTCCACGTTGAGGGTGGGGTTCGGCCTTGCCCATAATTGTGACGATGTCACGCGGGACTGGCCTAATGTTGTACCCCATTGGATCTAGCCAACGTGGTTCGTCCCGGTAGTATGTGGTAATTACTGTACAAGGGGACAGTGCCGAAGACTTATTCTTCGGCGTGGTATTTGTTTGGTGATCCGAAGACAACCATTAGTATGTTGGGCCAGTTAAAACTTGGCCTTTGCACCTGGCATCTTTGAGGAGATGTTAGTGATAGCTTTATGCCCGTGGGGGCTCGTGTAATATGGAGCCCCCAAACTATTGGGTAGATAGTGAGTGCAATAAAATTGCTATGGCTGATGTTGTCTGGACGGTCGATGTGATCAGAGACGATCAACTTTATTTTTGTATTGTGGGGGGATCTTCCTTTGACCTCACCATGTTTGATCGGTCTTCCATTGTTTGAAACCTCCCTTCATTGTTTCCGGCGCGTGACCGGCCGTTTTGTTTTGAGGGTCCGGCATTCTCTATTAGTATGCTTGGCCGCCCTTCTGGGGGTACCATGAATTTTGCATGGTTGATCGAGTATGCTGCTTGGGCCGGATGGGCTTGAGCTGTTCTTTTTCTGCTGACCGGACTGGGGGCCGCTGAATTCGGCACCAACTTCTCTGGCTTGATCTTTATGACGATTGCGCCGAGGCTTGAGGATGCTGCCTCGTGTTTCCTGCGTATTGTCCTGGACCGTGGTGGTATATTGGCGTCGGGGTATGTGCCTTAGGTTCTCCTTCTTAGGTTGAGGTAGCGAATTGTGCCGTGTGTGCCCTTTGTCGGGGCGGTCGAGTCTGTTTTCCTTGGTGGTCAGGACCTTGGTCCATCTGTTAGTGAGCAAATCTTGGTCAGCTTTCAGCTGTTGTTGCTTCTTTTGCAGGCTCCTCGTAGTGGCCATGAGCCATCGCTTAAAGCGAACTTGTTCCATGGGGTCCTCAGGCACGCCGAATTCATCATCACCGAGGCTCACCTCGTCTTCGGAGGGGGGCATGTAGTTGTCCCTCTCCAAATATCCGTCCATCGTTAGTCCTGCCTGCTCGAAGGCATGCTGATCAGGATTGTATTCATCTTCGGCACCATCTGGATTGTTCTTGACTGCCGTGCCGGTAGTGTTGTGGCGGGTCTTGGTGCGGCGTTGATGATGTTCATGCTTGGCTTTCTTACTTGAGGGGTTATCCTCCATTGCCTCATCGCCGTTTGTTTCTTTCGGAGTATCCACCATA
>NC_041385.1:319690675-319722025 GCF_002162155.2 Triticum dicoccoides | reverse complement strand
ATCATATGAGGAGGTGGCTGTCCACCGCCTCGTGGGTGGTGGTTCCTGTTCCTCTCCTGCATCGTCGTCTATACCGTCGATGTCTTCAGAGTCGAAGTCAAGCACGTCAGTTAAATCATCGACCGTTGCAATGAAGTGGGTGTCGGTGTCACATCCCTAGCTTCTGGTGCTGCCTGGTGTTTGCATCATGTCTAAATTTCTGAAACTTGAATTGAGGAAATTTGGAAGCCTCAAAATTTAAATAAAAAAAGGGCTAAAACCCTAAAATCTCATTCATTGTTCCAAAAATGTTCTTCTTAAATGTTTAATATTTTTGGCAAGGGTTTTGATCCAAACCAAAAATAATGAACATTTTAAAAGGATTTATTTTTGGGACTTTGAATTCAAATCATTAGCTATTTGAATTTGAATTATATTCATATAATTAGAATATAATTTCAAATACCCTGAAATATTTTATGAGGTTTGGAAAAGTCCATCTAGCAAAACAAAAATATTCAAAGGAGCTTTTGGCATTGTTTGAATTATTTTTTAAATTCAAAACAGTGGCAAAACGAAATTAAATAAAACAAAACAGAAGAAAAAAATAAAACAGAGCAGAAGCCTACCTGGGCCACCTACCTGCAGCCCACCCAGTGCCCCACCTGGCCCAGCAATGCGGTTGAGGCCCAGCCCAGCTCCCCACCGTCTTCAACCTCTGCCAGTAGGCAGAGGCGCGTCGACGCGCCTGCACGCAAGCGCCACGCCACCAGGCTGCCTGCCTGCGTCCGAGGACAGCGCGACGCCGCGAATCCCCTCCTCGGTGTCGTCCCAGTCCGTCCGACTCGCTCACTCGATCCCCTGTTCTCTCCCTCGCCTTCCAGTCCCTTCCTCGAGCGCGACCGAACATAGCCGTCGCCGCCGACGACGAGCACCGTAGCCATCATGCACCCTAGGCCTCGCCCCGTGTCCAGCTGCTGAGAGAAGGTCGTCCTCATCAGCGCGCTCAAGATCAGAAGCCCGGGGCGCACTGCATCGCCGTCAGCATCATCGTCTTCCTCGCCGGCAACCATGGATCCCCGCCGTCGATTCGCACCAAAGAGAGCCTCCCCGAGCCGTCCGAGCTGCTCAACGACTCCGCTGTGAGGACTCCTTCGTTTTTCCCCTCCTTTTTTGCTCGTTCCCATGCCGTAGCCGCCATCCCCGCAAGCACCGAGCTCCGGCCATCGCCATTGCCGGCGAACCTCGCGTCCCGGAGCTCTTCCGCTCGCTCCAGTAGCTCCCGCGTGCTCTCCAGGTCCCCAGGGTCCCGACGCGCTCCTCTGCTCTCTGGCTAACGCGCTGCAGCCACCGCGCCGTGCTGGCCCGAGCTCCGGCCGCCGCCTCAGGCTCCACTCCGGCGAACCCCAGCCACCCCCGCACCTCCCGTTGGTCCCCCTAGATGCGCACGGGCACGGGCTACCTCCTGGTGCCCTTGGCGCGTCGATCCGTCGTCTCTGGCGCAACTCCGGCGAGCCACCGCCGCGTCTGGTCGTTGCCGGCGGCTAGATGCCGGTGGATTAGCCCCGGTTGACCAGGGATTTGACCCCCTGGGTCACTGACGTGTGGGCCCGTCCCCTGCTAACTTTTGGTTAAGTTAATAACTAATTTTAATTAAGCCATTGACTCACCGACATGCGGGCCCCGCCCGGCTAACCAAGTTAGTTAGGGTTAATTTTAATTAGGTTAGTTAGTCCAGACACTGACACGCAGGGCCCACAGGTCAGTTTGACCTGGACGGCGCCCGTTGACCTGCTGAGGTCAGCATGAGGTCATGCTGACGCAATAATTCCTTTCTGGAATTAAAATAAATTAAGAAATGATTTATAAATTCCAGAATATATTCTAAACTTCAATAAATCATAGAAATTCAACCGTAACTCCAAATTAAATAAATTATATATGAAAAATTATCAGACAAATTCAAGGAATCCATCTGTACCCTTTTCATGCATGTTAGAACAACTTATAGCTGCTGTTTAGCACAAATCAATTAAATGGCATTTGAATAATCACATATGGAGTTTGAATTTGAATCTTGTATTCAAACCAACTTCATTTAATCTGTTGCTAGTTGCATTAGCCCAAAACACATTCATATTGCCATGTCATGAGCATGCATCATATTGTGCATTGCATTGATTATATATCTTCTTTGTTGCCGGTGTTTGTCCCGTCTCGATAGACGTGACTCCGACGACGAGATCGATGACACCGATGAAGAACTATGTTATCTTCAGAAGTGCCAGGAAAGCAAAACCCCCTTGTTCATTCCGATAAAATCCCACTCTCTCGCTCCTGCTCTCTTTTACTGCATTAGGACAACAACGACATATTTGTTACTTGCTGCGGTAGCTGAACCCCTTTATCCTTTGCATGACCTGTCATTGCCACAGTAAATAGATGAAACCTTCTAGCATGAGTAGGAGTTGTTTGAGCCCTGTTGTGCCTACTCATTCATGCTTGTTTGTCATGCCTGCTACTGCTTAGAGTTGAGTCAGGTCTGATTCATCGGGGATGAATCAGAGGCGTGTGAACATGTCCTACTGTGTGTGAGCTAAGTGTGTGAACACGATTTGGTAAAGGTAGCTGTGAGAGGCCATGTAGGAGTACATGGTGGGTTGTCTCATTGCAGCCGTCCTCAGGAACTGAGTTCTGTTCCTGTGATCCATGAACAGCTACTACCACACATTGGGATCCTTAATTGACTCTCTCGACTTATTAATCAACATGATCTCTGTCCAGGAGTTGCAACTAGTTTCTGGTGTTTGTAGGTAGTGTTAGTAGTCTACCAAGTGGCACCCGGTACAGGTGGGCTTGGGACAGACTAGGCACAGTGGCACGGTGTACCAAGCGTACATCCACCCGTCGAGGTGGGCTTGGGAACCCTGAACACATCGTTTGGGGCCGTGAGCGACACCCGGCCGGATCTCCTTGCGGATGGAACCCGAATAGGTGATAAACCTGGACTAGAGACTTGTTCGGTTAGTCAGGTCGTGGCCGACTCCCTCGCCCGGCTTCCGCTTGAAGGTTGCCGAGGTACATGACGTGCACAGGGCGGTAAGTGGAGAAAGCGTGTGTGAAGAAGTACACCCCTGCAGGGTTATCATTATCTATTCGAATAGCCGGATTCCTCGGATATGGAAACTTGGACCCCTTGTACAGTTCATAGACAAGTGAAAGTGGATACTCTAAAATACGCAAGATAAGCGTGAGTGCTATGGATGGCGTTCTCGTAGGGAGACGGGAGCGGATCCATAGTGGTGTATTGATATGGTGAATATGTGGACTCGTGTGCGCCACCTCAAAAGAGTTACTTGCAGTCGTAGTTCAGGTTAGCCACCGAGTCAAAGCTGGCTTGCTGCAGTTAAACTCCACCACCCCCTTTGTTGATAATGATGCATATGTAGATAGATCTGATGTAAGTCTTGCTGGGTACATTTGTACTCACGTTGCTTAATTTATGTTTTTGCAGAGAGACTTCAGTCTCACTAGTAGTTCCACGTGGACTTCGACGTTTAGCTTATTACCTCAGCTACGATCTTGTGCCCTCGGTAGGATCTGGTAGATAGTCAGGCTACTCAGCCTTTTTCATTCATAGTTGTCTGTACTCAGACATGTTAAGCTTCCGCTTGTGCTTTGACTTGTATGTTCTGATTGTCGGGTCATGAGACCCATGTTTGTAATATCTCGCTCCTCGGAGCCTTTTGAATAAAAACTACTGAGTCGTAGAGTCATTTTGTGATGCCATGTTGTATTGCACATATCGAGCATATTGTGTGTATGTTATTGAAATGCTTGGTATGTGTGGGATCTGACTATCTAGTTGTTTATCTTTAGTAGCCTCTCTTACCGGGAAATGTCTCCTAGTGTTTCCACCGAGCCATGGTAGCTTGCTACTGCTCCAGAACACTTAGGCTGGCCGGCATGTGTCCTTCTTCGTTCCTGTGTCTGTCCCTTCGGGGAAATGTCACGTGATGAATACCACAGTCATGTTAGCCCGCTATAGCCCGGTTCACCGGAGTCCTGCTAGCCCAGTGCTACAGCCTGGATTCACTCGCTGATGACCGACACGTTCGATGCTGGGTCATGGATGCCTGTCCCTGTAAGTTTGTGCCACTTTGGGTTTACGACTAGCCATGTCAGCCCGGGCTCCTTATCATATACATGCTAGCGACACTGTCATATACGTGTGCCAAAAGGCGCAAACGGTCCCGGATAAAGGTAAGGCGACACCCGTGGGAATACCGCGTGTGAGGCCGCAAAGTGATATGAGGTGTTACATGCTAGATCGATGTGGCATTGAGTCGGGGTCCTGACAGCCGGGTAGGCAACGAATTCCTTCATCGCATGCTTCCCACTCGAACCGGACATAGTTCGGCCGAGAGTCTCCTAACAAAGAGAGAGATTTTAACGAGTTCAGCATGTCCCCAAAGGGCAAGTGCTGGAGGATATCCGCAGCAGTGAACTCCATTATTGGAGCCCAACCAGGTTCGGAGGTGCGCGGACTGGAACCTACAGCCAGATACGAGTTCGAGGGTCCGGTGTCACAGGCTTCCTTGGGGGTGATGTCTATGTTCAGCTCTACCGCCGATGAGTGTGCAGCCTCCGAGGCGGGGTCCATCCACCCGTCCTCGGGCGACGCAACCTGCTCCGCATTTAGGTCAGGGGCTTCTGCAGGGACGATATCCCGAGCATTGTCCGATAGCAGGTCTAAGCCGTGCTCATCGTGATTGTCCGGGGCTCCTGACACAGGCCCGAACCCGTTGAAAATCAAGTCTCCGAGGATATCGGTCGTGTAGTTCGAGTTTCCAAACCTGACCTAGTGGTAGGGGGCGTAGCTGTCGATCTTCTCCAGATGGCCAAGAAAATTGACCCGCAGTTCGAAGCCGCCGAACACGAGGATCTGTCCGGGGAGAAAAGTCTCCCCCTAGACCATGTTGTTGTTGATCGAAGGAGCCATCAAGCCTCGCAACAACGACACAGAGGAACTCTCAATGAAAGCACCAATGATGGTGCCAAAACCGGCGGATCTCGGGTAGGGGGTCCCGATCTGTGCGTCTAAGGCTAATGGTAACAGGAGGCAAGGGACATGGTGTTTTACCCAGGTTCGGGCCCTCTTGATGGAGGTAAAACCCTACTTCCTGCTTGATTGATATTGACGATATGGGTTGAGGGAGTCCTGGATTAGGGGGTGTCCGGATGGCCGGACTATGACCTTTGGCCGGACTCCCAGACTATGAAGATACAAGATTGAAGACTCCGTACCATGTCTAGATGGGACTTTCCTTGGTGTGGAAGGCAAGCTTGGCGATACGATATGAAGATCTCCTCCAATTGTAACCGAATCTGTGTAACCCTAGCCCTCTCCGGTGTCTATATAAACCGGAGAGTTTTAGTCCGTAGGATGAATAACAATCATACCATAGGCTAGATTCAAGGGTTTAGCCACTCCGATCTCGTGGTAGATCTACTCTTGTACTACCCAGATCATCAATATTAATCAAGAAGGAGTACGGTTTTACCTCCATCGAGAGGGCCCGAACCTGGGTAAAAACATCGTGTCCCTTGTCTCCTGTTACCATCCGCCTAGATGCACAGTTCGGGACCCCCTACCCGAGATCCGCTAGTTTTGACACCGACATTGGTGCTTTCATTGAGAGTTCCTCTGTGTCGTTGCTTTTTAGGCCCGATGGCTTCTTCGCTCGCCAACCGCGACGCGGTCCGGGATGAGACTTTTCTCCCTGGACAGATCTTCGTATTCGGCGGCTTCGCACTGCGGGCTGACTCATTCGGCCATCTGGAGCAGATCGAGAGCTACGCCCCTGGCCATCAGGTCAGGTTTGGAAGCTTAAACTACACGACCGACATCCGCGGGGACTTGATCTTCGACGGATTCGAGCCACAACCGGGCGTGCCGCACTGTCATGATGGGCACGATTTAGCTCTGTCATCGGACAACGCCCAGAGCGTCGCTCCGGTGTCCGCTCCGACCATTAGCTCGGAGCCCACTACGCAGTCGGGGACGGACGGTTAGACGCCACCCCAGAAACTACAATCTCTACGGCGATAGAGCCGGATACCAGCCTAGTCCCTCGCGAGGCCCGTGACTCCGAGGTGCTAGACTCCGATCCGGACTCCGTAAATCCCACACCTCTCCCGGTTAAGCCCGATTTGGCTCCGGTCATGGAGTTCACCGTCGCGGATGTCTTTCAGCACTCACCTTTCGGCAACATCCTGAATTCGTTAAAGTCCCTCTCTTTGGCAGGAGAGCCTAGGCCGGACTACGGCCAACACGGTTGGGATGCGGACGACGAAGAAATTTGTAGCCCACCCACCACCCACTATGTAGCCACTATTGACGATTTAACCGACATGCTAGACATCGACTCCGAAGATACCAACGGTATGAACACCGATAAAAGAGACGATCAAGAACCAGCACCTATAGGGCTCCGGAAAAACACCTCATCATATCAGGTATACATGGCGGACACACGCAACAGAAGCGACTACGAGGACCAAAAGGATGCGGCCGGAGATCGCTCCCCCGAGAAACAATCAAAGCGGTGGCGTAAGCGTAAGGCAAAGCCCCGCCTCGACAAAAACCTAGCCATAGAGCAGGGCGACTCAATGGACGATGAACACGCCATCGAGCATCCGTCCAAGCAGGGCGGACAATCCGAACAACCAATCCCTGGGAAGGATAATAGCCTGGATGACCTCACACCAGACAAATTGTTGGAACATCAGAACCTCCACCAAAGACTCGTCGCCACTGCATGTAGCCTGAAAAAACATAAGCGGAGGCTCAAGACAGCGGAGGATGCACTCAGGATCAGATGGGGCAAGGTACTCAATACCTCACACAAGTACAGCAGTAGTCGCCACACAAAGAGCTATCCGAAGCGGAAACTACTACCGGAATTTGACGAAGAGGCCATAAAGCCCCCACAGTCAAAAAATAAGGACGCCACAAGGTCGGATAGACGACCCTACGATCAATCTCACGCGTGAAAGGATGTCGCACTCAATATAGCTCGTGATCCATCCAAGAATCCGCATCAGAAAACTGGCCCTGCCAGATCCATTTATAGGCCAAGAAAGCAAGCTCCAATGAGTGATGCAATGCAAAAAATACCCGAAAATCGCGGCACGCCTAAATACAGGGGCGCCGCACACCACATATGTTTTACTGATGAGGTGCTGGATCATGAATTCCCAGCCGGATTCAAGCTAGTGAACATAGAACCATACGACGGAACAACAGACCCTGGAGTCTGGATCGAGGACTACATCCTCCACATACACATGGCCAGAGGAGACGACCTCCACGCCATAAAATACTTACCCCTTAAGCTCAAAGGAACAGCCCGCCATTGGCTTAAAAGACTTCCCGAGAACACCATGGGAAGTTGGGCAGTGCTTGAGGATGCTTTCCGGGCAAATTTTCAAGGGATCTATGTCCGGCCCCCTGATGCAGACGATCTGAGCCATATAACTCAGCAGCCGGGAGAGTGAGTGAGGAAGCTCTGGAACAGATTCCTTATCAAAAAGAATCAGATAGTCGACTGTCCGGATGCAGAGTTCCTAGCAGCTTTCAAACATAGCATCTGAGATGAATGGCTCGCTAGACACCTCGGCCAAGAAAAGCCGCGAACGATGGCCGCGTTAACAAGCCTCATGACCCGCTTCTGTGCAGGAGAGGATAGCTGGCTGGCAAGAAGCTGCACCAGCGACCTGAATACGTCCGAACTCAGAGATGGGAACGGGAAGCCGCGCCGTAACAACGAACTGCGCCGGATAAAAGAGAAAATCCCGATGAGCATGGCAGAAATGCCAGATTCAAAAGTCCTCGGCAAAATCAGAAAAAGATCCCCCCCAAAGAAGATAGGGACAAGCAATCCAACCTCAACAAAATTTTGGACAAAATATGTCAAATCCACAGCACTCCGAGGAGACCTGCAAACCATACCCACCGAGATTGTTGGGTCTTTAAGCAGTCCGGCAAGCTCAACACCGAACACAGGGGGCTCAACACACCAAGCGAAGATGACAATGCACCCCACGAGCAGATCACCGGAGAACAAAAGAAGTTCCCACAAGAAGTCAAGACAGTAAATCTACTTCATGTGACAAAGAAGAATAGAACGGCACCCTACAACGACACGCGCCGTACAGCCAGCCCCGGAGGAGAAACCCCACTGGTTGTTACAACCAATCACTTTTGATCATCTGGATTACTCTAGAGGAGACCAGAACGCAGGCTGGACTGCCTTGGTCTTAAATCCAATCATTAACAGACTCCAATTTACAAACGTCCTTATGGACGGCGGCAGCGACTTGAACCTGTTGTATCAGGACACAGTCCCAAACTCGGGGTCCACCCAGTCGCAATCCTCCTCGGCAACACTTCCTTTCAAGGAGTAACGCCAGGTTCGGATACCCCAAGTATGGGTTCCCTTACGTTAGAAGTCACGTTCGGATCACCCGACAACTTCCGAAGCGAAAAGCTAACATTCCACATCGCCCCATTCGTAAGTCGCTATCAAGCGCTACTGGGACGTGAAGCTTTCGCCTGCTTTAACGCAATACCGAACTACGCATACCTTACACTTTAAATGCCCAGTCCAAAGGGCATCATCTCATTACAAGGGAACATAAATTGACCCCCAAAGTACGGGCAGGGGTGCGGTTGCCTAGGCAGCCGCCCACAAATCCAGCCTTACTATCCCGGACATGCCTCGACGAGTCCGGCATCAACATGCTTAAATTACCGCATACCCTAACGCAAGGGGCTCTATGTGCTCACGCCCGGAGACAATATGGCCCAAATCTTGCTCCAACTATATTTTGTTTATTTCGATATAGATTTCTCGCACGCTTTTTTTTTACTAAGTTCCTCTCTTTCGCAGACGAGCATCGTGCTACGCCCGTCCAGGATACGACACGACGGAGACACTGGCGCAGACGTGCAGCAGGGACCCGTTCCAAGGATTCTCTTCAGATTAAGACCCTACGTAAACCTTTTTTATTTGTCTCTTGTTGATAACATCCCCCAGTTTTCTGTATAGCCAAGGAGGAGGCTGGCGTCTTGGCGAGTGGCCACGTCAGAATTTTTTTTGCACGTACCTGGACACTAGGGGCTTTTTACCAAGGGCTCCCTTTCGGCCCGTCTTCATAAAGACCGAACACCTTAGGGAGTGTTCGGGGTCGCGAGTTTGGCCCTATATGCACCATCTCCGAATCATGTCTTTGGTCAAATGTTGGGTTTGCCCGGCTCCTGTGTTTTGCTGCCTTACGTTCCGTTATATCGGCTAACGCGGCACCAGGAGAACTATTGCGATTGTGCCCCGGTTCGGCCGGGTGAGCACCTCAGTAGAGAAAGCCGAAAACTGACTCTCATGATATAGCGAGAGACTGGTCAACCACTCGATGACTTTCGGAATCTTTAGGATTCCCCCACATTAACGAAGGGCCGCTTCCCGGTCAGGCACACTCGTGCCCCGAATTCGGGCGAGCGTGGTGCCCCTAGGGGCTATTCAGTAGTCCCACTGTCAAACTCCTATGGCTAAGTGAAAGTGATAAAGCAATATAGTCCGGTTGCCTAGTTCGCCGTGCTACCACCTCCTTTATAGGACCAAGATGTTGGATTAAGTGTGAACAGACGCCTTTTTGTGAACACCCCCGCATTCTATGCGTGGGGGCTGAAGCCAACACTGCCATTTTCAGTTCACATACAAATATATACATTAAACGGCCGCACAGGAGGTATCATGATTCTTGCAAGCACAAGTATAAAAAAGCTTTTTTCATAAAAACACAATTCGTCTTACAAATAGTATAAGCTATTCGAACACAACATCCTTCGAGCACTGCGACTCTATTATACGAGCGCGAGGAAGAATTTCCTCAAAATAGTGCTTGGCAGGTACTCGGCTTTCGTCCGAATCCTGGGATGCAACAACACTAGCCTTCATATCTGCCCAGTATGTCTTGACACGGGCAAGAGCCATCTGTGCACCCTCTATGCACGCCGACCTCTTCATGGCATCAGCATGCGGCACCGAACCAAGAAATTGCTGCACCAAGCCAAAATAACTCTTCGGCTCAGGCTCCTTCGGCCACAGACAACTCGCAAAAATTTCATGGCGAGTCCGGATAATCTGTTCAGCTCCGCCCAGGCGGCTAAATGGTCGGAGACTGACAGTGGGCGCTCTGGATTGTGGTACTGCGACCAAAAAAGCTCTTCCAATTTATGGTCACCTCGGCTGCAGAAGTGTTCGGTCGCGTCCGCCGCACTTGCGGCCAAATCCAGATAAGCGTTGTTCGAACTACACTGCCGGTCTAATGGAGCATACTTAGGGTCTCCGAATTTCATCCGCAGCATATAAGGCTTTCCAGCCGTGATATCTCCGGCCTGATGCAGCTCCTCCTTCATCGCTCTCATGGCAGAGTGAGTATCCTTGGCTTCGGCCGTGATCTTTTCAAGATCTCCCTGAGCCGCCCCACCTTCTTGCTCAAGCAATCTACAGCGGTCGATAGCATCCCTCAATTCTACGGCCATCTCGGCCATTTCCTTCTTGCTCTGACAGTGAGCAGCCTGTTCGGCTTTTAGCTCTTCAGCCGCTTTAACGATAGCGGCATCACTTTTCCTTGCTTGCTCCTTGGCTCGGGCAAGTTCCGCCCGAAGGTTCTCCACGGAAGCAGCACCATCTACATCAAGTATATATATATAAAGCCCGAACATCAAGCTCCTATTACTGGGTGTCTTTTGAACATACCTTGAGCCTCGTCTAGCCGCTTATTTACAAGCGCGATGTCGGCATCAGCCACGTCAAGTTGCCGCTTTAGTTCGGCAGATTCACCAGTCCGGCTAGCCACCGAGCGCCTCGCCACCTTCATGGAATAAGCGACATATTATACATGGGATTATGATCCTCGGTGTGCCGTCATTCGTGATGACACACAGAGTCTCAGGGGCTACCATTCATACAGGGCACATTTAATATGCGGCTCTACCAAAAGGTACACCTTTTTACATACCTCAAAGCCTGTTAGTAAACTCCTGGCAGCTTCGTACAATCCGCTTTCTGCGGATGAAATCCTTCCAATCACCGTATCCATCAACATACGGTGTTCTTCTGAGATGGACGCCCTACCAAGCAGATCCTTCAGCACCTCCGCCGGCACGCAAAAGGGTGTCGGACTAGTCTGACGACCTTTCCCAGGGTCCGTACTTGAGAAAGCCCTCCGGTACGATACCTCAGGGTCGCCAGTCTTGTAGGACGGGGGGAAAAAGGGGAGGCATTTCGCTCTCTATCATCTCTGGACGAAGATCCCCTGAAGATGAGCTCTGCTGAGAAGGGTTGAGATCCGAACTACAAGATAATGCTTTGGTTATTTTCCTCAGAATAAAACATGAATATGATTCATTATGGAACCCCTCCCCTCACTTACGCCTCGGGGGAGAGCGGGTCCCCTTTAGGGGGCGATTCGGCTGAAGCGTTCACCGGTGCCAAACCATCTGACGAAGATTTCTTTCCCCGTTTTGAGGTTATCACCTCCGGGTCTTCAGAGGCAGTCCTTTTCTTTCCCTGGTCGGGATAATTTTCGATTCTTCCCTTCCTGACAGCCTCCTTCGTAGAGGCGGTAGCTCCTTGGTCCCCCCTTTTCCCTCCGCCAACGGCGCAACCTCTAGCATCCTGGTCAGCATAGGATTCGGCACGGTCTCGGGCAAGGGGGCTGGACACCTGATAAGCTTAGCCTTTGCTATCCACTCATGTTCAAAGGGCAACTCTGCTAAGGGGTAGATTTGATAAAAATATGGATGGTATGTGCAAACGTGGAGCTACTTACTTTAGCATCTGGGAGGTTGCAGCTCAGACCAGCGTCCTTGGACAGATCCAGACACCCTGCTTGTGATCCAAAGAACAATTTGTACATCTCCATGGGCGTCATTCCCATGAAGTGTTGTAGGATCCGTGGTCCCTCAGGATTGAATTCCCACAGGCGGAGAAGTCGACGTTTGCAGGGCAGTGTGCGGTGAATCACCATGACTTGCACCACCACGGTCATATTGATATCTCTTTCTAGGAGATCTTGAATACGGCCCTGCAGCAAGGGCACGTATTTCGACGGCCCCCAGATAAGTCCTTCATTAACCCATGATGCCCGCCGTGGTGGGGGACCCGAGCGAAAATTAGGCGGTGCCACCCATGTGGTGCCCCTAGGGGCTATGATGTAAAACTAGTCCCGTTGCCATAAGCCGAGCTCCTCTTGAAAAGAGCCTTTGGGCCATGGAGCGTCGGCCATCTTGCTTATTATAGCTCCTCCGCACTCAGCATGCTGCCCCTTAATCATCTTCGGCTCCACCTTGAAGTTTTTAGCCACAATCCGAAGTGAGGAGTGATATGGAGGAAGGCCTCACACACGGCAATGAATGATGAGATTTGGAGGATGGACTCTGGAGCTAAGTCGTGGAACTCCAGCCCGTAATAAAACATGAGCCCCCTCACGAAGGGATCAATCGGGAATCTTAGCCCTCGAAGGAAGTGAGATGCGAACACCACGCTCTCACCGGGCTAGGGAGTGGGAATGGCCTGCCCTTGAGCAGGAAGCCTGTGCGAGATTTCACCGGTTAGATACCAGGCATCTCTCAGCTTTCGCACATCTTCTTCCGTAACGGAGGAAGGCATCCACCGGCCTTCAAGGTCAGAGCCGGACATCGTCAAAGGTCTGAAGCGCCTAAAACTAGAGGTTTGGGTGTTGAAACTCGAAGCAAGGGGCGGATTCGATTGGATTGAAAAGAAGGGAGCCGAGCCTTGGCCCCTTTATAAAGAAGTTGAATACCAAGAGCCCTCCCCGTAACCGTTTGAGACTCACTTTCAATTAGGGAGTCATACCAAAGGCACGGTTGGGTTACCCACACCCGTATTGATGAGAATCCCGGAATAAGGGGACACGATCTCTGCTTTGACAAGATGTGCCAAGGAAACCGCCTCGCTAAACGTGCTGAGGTGGAACAATAAAATAAATAAAGAGCCTGGCTGTGGCATGATGTCACGCCGCGGAATACGTAAGCAGATCCGATTAATACAAATATTATTCTCTCTACGAAGGAATGTGGAACTTATTTTGCAGAGCCGGACACTACCCTGGTGTTCAACATCTTCTAGGAAATATTCAGAGGAGGAACCCACCTTGCAATGCCGAAGACAACTTGCACGCCGGACTCGTTGTCATTGAAGCCTTGTTCAGGGGCTACTGAGGGAGTCCTGGATTAGGGGGTGTCCGGATGGCTGGACTATGACCTTTGGCCGGACTCCCGGACTATGAAGATACAAGATTGAAGACTCTGTCCCGTGTCCGGATGGGACTTTCCTTGGTGTGGAAGGCAAGCTTGGCGATACGATATGAAGATCTCCTCCGATTGTAACCGACTCTGTGTAACCCTAGCCCTCTCCGGTGTCTATAAAAACCGGAGAGTTTTAGTCCGTGGGACGAACAACAATCATACCATAGGCTAGATTCTAGGTTTTAGCCACTCTGATCTCGTGGTAGATCTACTCTTGTACTACCCATATCATCAATATTAATCAAGCAGGAGTAAGGTTTTACCTCCATCGAGAGGGCCCGAACCTGGGTAAAAACATCGTGTCCCTTGTCTCCTGTTACCATCCGCCTAGACGCACAGTTCGGGACCCCCTACCTAAGATCCGCCGGTTTTGACACCGACATGGGTATTACAAGAGTTGATCTGCCACGAGATCATAGAGGGCAAACCCTAGAAGCTATCCTATGATGATTATGCTTCTGTCTCTAAGGACTAAACCCTCCGGTTTTGTCGGTGTACTAGAATAGGGGTACCCTAGTACCCCGAACTTGTGCACGGGCAGTTGCAGCACCTCAGGGCAAGGCTTGCCGGGCGACCGCCAAGATCCTCCGTGGTTCCTTTGGAGCCATTCAAGAACAAAGTATTTAAGCCCAGGAGACAAGGCCCCGGCAAGAGGAGCTTGCCAGGAAGGCCAACCAAGGCATTTCAAGGAACTTGCCGCGACGCGCCGCGCGTCCCGGCAAGGCCCGGTGAGCGACAAGCTTCCGGACCCGACAAGGCAACGGCCACGGCAAGGCGCTTGCCACGGCAGGTGGCCACTCTGTGCCCACGCTCCAGCGCATCCACCAACGTGTCGCTCTGGGGGCCTTTCCAGGCGCGCGTGGCAGGGGGCTGTGCAGCCAGCGGTGCGCAGTGGCATGCGAAGCTGACAAGATCGCCATCGTGGCGAGCGGTGGCGCCCCTGACGGTCCTTTTCTGCACTGTTTGGGCTACGCAGACGGGCATTTAATGCCCTTGTCCCCTGCCGTCAGGGTTAGGTAGGAAACACTGTACAAGTAACTGTACCAACCACCTCTCTTTTTACATTTGTACCCTTGTTTACGTTGCCACCTGTCGGTGACCCCTTGAGCATATAAAAGGAGGCCCATGCGCAATGTAGAGGGGGTTCGGATCATTCGGAAGCCAGAAAAACAGTTAGCTCTCTCGAGCAAGAGTACAATACAATCAGGCAAGCAGCAGTAGGAGTATTATCTCTCCGGAGAGCTCCGAAGCTGGGTAAACTGCTCGTGTGCTTCGCCTCGATCTGCTCTTCGTGCGACCTCCGCCCCCCGCCGAACCGAAATGGGCCACGGTCCGCCGGCCCCATAGGTGTTCGTGGAAGGATTGCTTGCCGGTCTCAAGATCGCAGCAGACCTTGGGATGAAGAAGCTCATTGTCAAGGGTGACTCACAACTTGTCTTCCGCCAAGTGAACAAGAATTATCAGAGTCCGTTGATGGAAGCATATGTTGATGAAGTGAGAAAGCTGGAAGAGCACTTTGACGGCCTGCAGATGGAGCATGTTCCGAGAGCTCAGAATGACATTGCTGATGGCCTGTCAATGTGCGCCGCACTAAAGTTACCTGTGGAACCAGGGATCTTTGTGCTCAAGCTGACTCAACCATCTGTAACACCATCAACTGGACAGAACAAGAAGAGAAAGTTGATTTCAGGTGACTATTTTCCGGCAGAGCTCCCTGAAGCCGCCGCCAAGAAGGTCCCCAAAATCAAAGCCAAGAGTGCTGAGGAGAAGTCTGCTCCGGAAAGCCTTATGGTTTGTTCCGTCGTAGCAGACGCTCCCGACAAGCTTTGCTCCGGCAAGCTTGCCGAGGGACATCAAGCTCCGGCAGAGCCGCAGGTTCTCGCCGTAGAAGCGGATGTTCCCGCAGCAGCAGATGTGCCGTTAGTCCTTGTTGTCGAGCCACAAGCTCCAGCATGGGCACAGCAGATTGTCCATTTCCTTCAGACAGGAGAACTTCCCAAAGAATAAGAAGAAGCGGAAAAAGTAGCCCGGCAGTCAAGTATGTACCAGTTTGTTGACAGCACACTGTATAGAAGAAGACTCAACGGTGTGAAATTGAAGTGTGTTTGCCGGGAAGACGGACAAAAGCTGTTGGCAGAGATACACGGAGGCATATGTGGTCACCACATTGGCGCAAGAGCACTTGCCGGCAAAGCGTTCCGACAAGGTTTCTTTTGGCCGACAGCCCTCCAGGATGCAACTGCACAAGTAACCAAGTGTGAAGCGTGCCAGTTCCATTCCAAACAGATACACCAGCCAGCTCAAGCTCTCCAGACGATCCCTTTATCCTGGCCATTTTTGGTCTGGGGGCTCGACATCCTCGGCCCTTTTCCCCGAGCGGTCGGGGGCTTTGAGTACTTGTACGTTGCAATCGACAAGTTCACAAAGTGGCCGGAAGTGGAACCAGTGAGGAAGGTGACAGCACAGTCAGCAATCAAGTTCTTCAGGTCGACTGTTTGCCGTTTCGGGATCCCTAATAGGATCATCACCGACAACGGCACGCAATTCACGAGTCGCACCTTCACGCAGTACGTCCAAGATCTTAGCGCCAAGATCTGCTTCGCTTCTGTTGCTCATCTGAGAAGCAACGGTCAAGCGGAGAGGGCAAATGCTGAAGTGCTGCGCGGGCTCAAGACCAGAACTTTCGACAGGCTGCACAAGTGCGGAAGAAACTGGATCGAGGAGCTGCCGGTGGTTCTTTGGTCAATCAGAACGACGCCAAATCGAGCCATTGGCTAGACACCTTTCTCTCTAGTCTATGGAGTAGAGGCAGTTCTCCCCACGGAACTCGTATACGGATCACCTCGAGTGCTCGCTTATGATGAGCTTGAGCAAGAGCAGCTGCGACAAGATGACGCGCTGCTCCTTGAGGAGGATCGTCTTCAGGCTGCTGTACGAGCTGCTCGATACCAGCAAGCTTTGTGCCGCTACCATAGCCGCAAAGTTAATGCCAGAAGCTTCGAGGAAGGTGACCTTGTTCTTCGGCGTGTTCAGTCCGCCAAGAATTCCAACAAGTTGACGCCGAAGTGGGAAGGCCCTTACCGGGTGAAACGAGTCACTAGGCCTGGCGCTGTCCGCCTTGAGACCGAAGATGGCACTCCGGTGAGCAACTCCTGGAACATTGAGCATCTTCGTAAGTTTTACCCGTAGGGCGCGGTTGCCGGAACCCGTTCCGGCAACCACCTTTTGTACGAGTCTTGCCGATGTTGCATGTAATCCTTTGTACAAAGCCGGGCGCAGATCCCGTGCATAAGTAGAGCTCATGTGCTCCGCACATCTTGTCAATTTCATGCATTATATTCTTTCTTGCATGTGTTATCTGACACTTTGTGCAGCACCTACCCCCGGTAAGCAATAACGAGCCGGAAGGCTCCATATCTTTATTTTCTCTTCTTTCTTTTTCTCAACAAAGGAAAGGAAGGTACCCTCGCACACAAGTTCCCGGGGGGAAAGGAGAAGATAATGGTATGGACCAGGCGTCATTTAAGGAAGTTTTTCGCCTTGCCGGGAAGCAAACGACAGAAACGCTAAGTTGCCAAAGTTTGAGCAATTAGTTTTAAATTTTTAAGTTATCTTCCTTGAACGACCGTGCTTTGTATGGAAAACCTGTGCGCGGAGGAACCAACTCATAGCTAGTTGCGCGCTTACTTTGTTTCGAGTCCGCTCAACAACTTAAGTGTGTTGCAACTAGTCATGACAAGGTTTCTTGTCGGAAGCGGCACTGCCAGCAGGCTCCTGACGTCCCGCACTCAGCGCTCGCGGCTCGGGTGCCTGCGCCGACAAGTTCCCTAAAAGCGTAGGGTAAAAACATACAAAGGAAGGAATCTAGTAAAGGAAATAACGTAGCAATTGATAACAGAAATAGAGTTATATTACAAAATAACTTGTCGCAGCTCTAACACATTGATCTTATAATATGGCTAGCAGCGACAAGGAGAAAGAGAAAACGGGCGGCCTAGTCTACGCGATCGCCCTCAACCCTCTTGATCTCGCTCACCTTGTCCACAATGGGTGCGACAAGGGCCTTGAGCGCATCCAGATCGGCGTCAGGCGGCAAGGACCTGAGCACATTGGTGAGGTTGAGGCCTGGGTTGCGGAAGGCCACCTTCATCAGCACCTTCTGGAGAGCCCCCATGCAAATCCTGCGCGACTCGTCGGCCAGCTGCTTTGGGATCCTCTCCCGGAGTCGCTGGAGTGTCGTTGCCACACCCTTGAAGAACAGGCTGAGCTTGGCGCTGGGTTGGAGATGCTCGTCGGAAGGATACCCAAAGTCCTCCATCCCTAGCTGCGCCAGCAACCCGTCGATGACTGCGGCGATATTCACCAGATCCTCGGTCCAATGCTCCACCGTCTCCCTAAATGAGTTCTGGGTAACAGCGATGCTCGCCAGCAGCGCCTTGTCGGCCTTGATCTTCTCCGACAAGGTCACCTCTCGCTCCTTGGCGGCGTCCAGTGTCTAAGTCAGCGTAGCGAGCTTCAACTTGAGATCCGCGTTGGAGTCCTTGGCGGCGCTGAGCTCCTTGCTCCTTTCAGCGAGAAGACCCTGCAGCTCACCATGAGCAGTAGCATCCTTCTCGCGCTCGCGCTTGAGCACAGCAAGCTCCTCGCCACTCGTCTTGAGGTTGGCCTCCAACTGCGTCACCCTCGTCTCCAGCTCCTTCTTGGCGGCCTCTGTAGTTGCGGCAGCATCCCCTGCTTCCTTGAGAGCCCCGCCAAGTGTTTCCTCGCGCGCGACAAGCTCCTCCTCGTAGCTGTCAAGGTTGGCCTTCCGTTGCACCAACTCGCCTTCTCGCGTGGACTACTTCTCGGCAGCAAGCCTTTGTTCCTCCTCAGCTTCGGCCTTCTCGAGAAGGAAGGTTGTACGCTCCTCGGCGAGTCGCTCCCGCTCCTGTGCCAGGGACCGGAGGGCTTCTTGATTGAGGCCCCGGAGCTCCTCCGCGCGTTTCTCCATATCGACTCCCGCCCTCGCGACAAGCGCTTCCCGGGAAGCCAGCTTGGCTTGTCGTGCGCGGTAGATTGACAGCAGCTTCCGCAGCAGCTGCTCCTCCTCAGGCTCGCCACTGCTGCTGCTTGGCGCATCGACCAACGACAGCCCGGCGGAGGCGAGCAGCTCCTCATCGAAAGCTTCTCCTTCGACCGGCGCCCTGGAGCTCGATGCCCAGGGAAGCTTGATGAAGATACCGTCGCCGGCCTTCAAGTAGGCACCGGGCTGGGGCTCTTTGGAGCCTGGCTCCGCGGCAGCGGCAGAGGGATCGGCGGTCGGCGTAGCGCCTGGCGCTCCTGCGGCCTCAGGGCCGTCAGTGCGATCGCCCGACCCCTCGCCAGCTTCTGCGGCGGCAGCCTTGGCGGCCTCTTCGCCGGCGGGCTCATCAGCAACGGCCCCTTCTTCGTTGGCGGGGGCGTTGTCGTTACTGCCACGCATGCCTTCCTCGCCGGCGTCCTCAATCTCCATTGGCTCCACAGCAGATGGATCTGAAGAACGAAGAAGGGAGAAAAGTCAAGCAAAAAACCAAGAAAGGGAATTCAGAAGAAGAAGGGCCCAAGGGAAGATTCCAGGCAAGAAGATTACCTGTACTAGGATCTGCAGTCGCGGTCTCAACCGCCGGAGGATCACTGTTGCCGTCCCTTGCCGGAGAACTGTCCCTTGCCGGGGCGTTCTCCCTTGCCGGAGAGCGCTCCCTTACCGGGGACTCCTCCCTTGGCGGCGTAGTCGAAGCAGATGGCGCTTCGGGGGAGGCTTCCGGGCCCTCCTGGTGAGGCTGTTCTACTCCTACACAAATCAACAAGCAAGATATCAGTAGAGAAAAGAGCACCCATGCGCGCCCGACAGCAAGAAGTAAAACCACAAACTTACGCCGGGGGCTGCGCTGGGGGCTGCTTCGGGGAGTGGCTGCAGGGTCCGTCAAGGTGGTCTCAGACACACCCCCTGCTGACACGGTGGGATCATCTTCGATGACAATCACCGGAGCCTTGGCTCTCTTTGCCGCTCTCTGGGCTAGCGTCCTGAAAAGGAATGGGTTCAGATTGAAGCAAGTCAGAGACAAGATAAAAGCAACAAGATTGGAGAACTACAAGAACACCAAAGAAACTTACTCTTCTTCCTCCTCGTCGGAGCTGGGCGTGGAGAGATCGAAGTCCGGCTCCCCTCCGGTGCGGCGAGGCAGAGGAGTAGGATCCCTTGCCCGCTTGGCAGGAGCGGTGGCGGTGGACCGGGAAGATCCCGCTCCAGTTGCCGCAGCAGCGTGAGGCGCTCCCACGGCAACATTGCTTGCCGCGGTAGAGCGTGTCGCACGGCTTGGCGGCTGTTGGCTCGTTTGCCGCCCTGCTATGTCCCCGGCCCTGCGGAGGTGCCTTCTTGGCGGGGCCGGGGGCGCCGCCTGCGGCAAGCTGTCTGAAGGCTCGGGCTCTTCCTCGCCGGCCTCGCTCGGCTCAGCTTCAGGGCCGGCAAGATCTTCCTCACCGGCAAACTCCTCGTGCTCGGCAAGGCTTGCCGCCTCTGCCGCCTCTGCCTCCTCTACGGTGAACCCGAGCGCGCTCGCGGCAGCTGCTGCCGCAGCCTCTTCCGCCCTAGTGGCGATGCGCTGCAGCTCCGCGTCGGTAGTGTCGCGGGTGAGGCTCTTCTGTTCGTCGGTGCGGACCAGCACTTCTACCAAGTCGTCGAAGAACGCCTGCAGGATGTCATCCGCAGGTTCTTGCCAAGTTGGAACGATTCCGTGGGAATCACACAACGGCATCATGGCGCGGATCCGGTCAAGCGATGAATTATTGCATAATGGAACGACGCTCCTCGGCAAAACGAATGGGTGCTAGGGGTCGCGTTTGAACAGCTCCAGAAGCATTGCATCCAACTCCAGGACGGTGAAGTTGAAGTTGAGACCCGGACGCAGCCGCATTATATCCCCGAGTTCTTGAACTCCCAGGCGGGTCTCCCCCTCTCCTGCAGGGGGGCGATGCGGCGACGAAGGAAGTCTGCGCCAACTGCGCCTACAGTGAGCCCGGCAAGCCTGAGGCGAAGGATCCGGGTGACGGCGATCTTCAATCTGTCGTCTTCCGGGGCCACGTTGCTCCAATCGTTGCCGCGCACGATTGGGGCTTGGCGCAGGGCAGTGAATGGCTGCGGGTCCTCCTCGACGATCCAGCACCACTCCGCTCTCCACTCCTCCCATTTTCTGCGAAGCTCACCCTCCAGATACGCTTCCTTCTTGCCAACTCTCGAGATCCAGGCGATCCCCCCGGCAAGTGGCTCTCCTCTCTCGACCCGAGGCATGAAGAAGTGGCGGAAAAGGGCTACATTGGGGTGGACTCCGACAAAGTTTTCGCACAAATGTGCGAAAACTGCCATGGTCAGAACGACGTTGGGGGTGAAATCAAGGAGGCAGAGCCCGTAGGTGTTCATTATGTCGCAGAAGAACTCCGAGAAGGGCGGGCAGAGCCCGCAATAGAAGTACAGCGCGAAGAATGGGTACCCGTTTGGAGACAGTTCCGAAGCGGCGGCCGGGAGTACCCTCGTGCGCGGATGCGCTCGCGTCTCCGTCGTCCAGAAGAGGTAGTAGTACTCCCTCAGCTCCTGCGCACCGAGCTGAGGGGAGAAGATCACCCGCTCCTTCCGCAGCGCCGCGAGCCGCTGCGCCTCGGCCGACTTCACGCCCTTCCCCTTGTCGGCTTTCGGAGCCATGGCGGAGGTGGTGGGGGAGGTCGCCGGTGTTGGTGATGCTGGTGGGAATGGGGGGCGGAGCGCTGCTCTCTCCCGGCTTCGAGAAGAAGGGGGGAGCCGCGGAGGTTTACGAAGATGGAGTAGTAGCAACCAGCGAGGGGGGAACGAACTGCCCCTGTTTCCCCTGCTTATAAAGAGGGAGGGGGCGGACGTTTCGCCCTTCCGAATAAAGAATCCACCCACGATCTCTCCCACGATGCTGCATTCGACGCGTGCCGTGGGGGAGGGCGCGGTGGATACGGAGTAAGATACGGCGTGGCCTAGGCCGCGTGTGCCCGTGCCCTGTTTTGGGCCTGGCCCAACAGCGCTCGGCACCGTGTATGGCCCAGGCCCGGGGGCTCCTGTCGGTGTACTAGAATAGGGGTACCCTAGTACCCCAAACTTGTGCACGGGCAGTTGCAGCACCTCGCGGCAAGGCTTGCCGGGCGACCGCCAAGATCCTCCGTGGTTCCTTTGGAGCCATTCAAGAACAAAGTATTTAAGCCCAGGAGACAAGGCCCCAGCAAGAGGAGCTTGCCGGGAAGGCCAACCAAGGCATTTCAAGGAACTTGCCGCGACGCGCCGCGCGTCCCGGCAAGGCCCGGTGAGCGACAAGCTTCCGGACCCGACAAGGCAACGGCAATGTCAAGGCGCTTGCCGCGGCAGGTGGCCACTCTGTGCCCACGCACCAGCGCATCCACCAATGTGTCGCTCTGGGGGCCTTTCCAGGCGCGCGTGGCAGGGGGCTGTGCAGCCAGCGGTGCGCGGTGGCATGCGAAGCTGACAAGATCGCCATCGTGGCGAGCGGTGGCGCCCCTGACAGTCCTTTTCTGCACTGTTTGGGCTACACAGACGGGCATTTAATGCCCTTGTCCCGTGCCGTCAGGGTTAGGTAGGAAACACTGTACAATTAACTGTACCAACCACCTCTCTTTTTACATTTGTACCCTTGTTTACGTTGCCACCTGTCGGTGACCCCTTGAGCATATAAAAGGAGGCCCATGCGCAACGTAGAGGGGGTTCGGATCATTCGGAAGCCAGAAAAACACTTAGCTCTCTCGAGCAAGAGCACAATACAATCAGACAAGCAGCAGTAGGAGTATTATCTCTCCGGAGAGCTCCGAAGCTGGGTAAACTGCTCGTGTGCTTCGCCTCGATCTGCTCTTCGTGCGACCTCCGCCCCCCGCCGAACCGAAAGGGGCCACGGTCCGCCGGCCCCATAGGTGTTCGTGGATCAGTTTCCTCGACAGGTTTATATAGACATCGAAGAGGGCTAGGGTTTACATGGAGTCGTTTACAAAGAAGGAAATATAATATCCGGATCGCCAAGCTTGTCTTCCACACAAAGGAGAGTCCCATCCGGACATAGGACGAAGTCTTGAGTCTTGTATCTTCAGGGTCCAACAGTCCGGCCAAAGTATATAGTCCGGCTGTCTGGATACCCCCTTATCCTGGACTCCCTCAGCCGCCTCGAAACAACTCGCCAACGTCGCCCCGGCCAGCCCTCTAGGCCCCCCTCCCCCTCACCCTGAACCCTAAGATAGATAGTGGAGTACCTCTCCGGCGAGCCCCTGTCCCCGCTGTGGGTGGTTCTTCCTTAACTCCGGCGAGCCCCCATCCCCGCTGTGAGTGGTTCTTCCTTAACTCCAGTGAGCCCCCGTCCCCGCTGTAGTAGATGCAGGCAGGAGTCGGTCTACTTGTCACTAACATGATGCCTCAATACATGATCATGCCTAGATAATCCCATAATTATTCGTTTTTCTATCAATTGCTCGACAGTAATTTGTTCACCTACCGTAATTCTTATGCTATCTCGAGAGAAGCCTCTAGTGAAACCTATGGCCCCCGTGTCTATCTTTTATCATATTTGCTTTCAATCTACTTTTATTTCCATCTTTACTTTTTGCATCTATTATATAAAATACCAAAAATATATTTATATTATCATACTATCTCTATTAGATATCACTTTCGCAAGTGGCGTGAAGGGATTGACAACCCCTTTATTGTGTTGGTTGAGAGTTCTTTGTTTGTTTGTGTAGGTGTGTGGGACTTTTGAGGAGCCTCCTACTGGATTGATACCTTGGTTCTCAAAAACTGAGGGAAATACTTACGCTACTATTGCTGCATCACCATTTCCACTTCAAGGAAAACCAACGTAAGCTCAAGACGTAGCAAGAAGGATTTCTGGTGCCGTTCCCGGGGAGGTCTTCGCTCAAGTCAAGACATACCAAGTACCCATCACAAACCCATCTCCTTTGCATTTACATTATTTGCCATTTGCCTCTCGTTTTCCTCTCCCCCACTTCACCCTTGCCGTTTTATTTGCCCTCTCTTTGCCAATCTCCTCCTCTCTTTTCCGTTTGCCTTCCCATTGCCATGGCCGAATCAAAAAGAACCAAGAGCCCTTTCCTAGGTTCTAGTACCTTGGATAACCCCTCTATCCTCTAGAAAGACCCACCGGGGTCACCAATGAGAGCTTAAATAATTTTGATGAGGATGACTCTCTAATTTTTCGTTATTTACTTGATGAGTCTTTAAAAGATGCTTGGGATAGGTTATTAAGGATTCAGGCTAGCTATGTGCCACAATATCAAATTAAAGTATACTTAAAAAGTTTCTATGTTGGCTTGGCCGCTTCTTTCAAACAAGTTTTAGATTCTATTTTTGAAGAGGGTTTTCTTGAGGGGGATGCTATAGATACTTATGAAAAAATGAAAACCATATTTGGGCACCCTATGAATGATAAGGTTGAATCAACTACTCTCTTGTGCTTTTATCAAAATTAAATTATCAAAGAGATGAAGTCAAGCCTAGACGCAAATTTCCGTAATGTGCTTAATCTTACATCATTCATTAATGGCAATGTGCTTACAATAAACAGAAGAATGAATGCCATTGAAAGGAGATCCTCTTTTTCCTTTCCAAGTGCCAAAGATGGCACTACTTAGATCTATCTTCGCTTTTATGCCTAGCTAGGGGCGTTAAACGATAGCGCTAGTTCGGAGGCAACCAAATTTTATTTGTTTTTTTTGTTTTAGTTCCTGTTTAGTAATAAATCTTGCATCTACCTTCTGTTTACATGTGTTTTTATCTTTTAATTAGTGTTTGTGCCAAGTAGAACCTATAGGATAACCTATGATGATAGTTGATTTGATTCCGCTGAAAAACAGAAACTTTGCGCGCTCGAAATTAGTTTTGTTAAATCACAGAAACGTGCTTTTGCATTGATTATTTTTTTATGCTGATCAATAGATAAATTTTCCAGGACTTCCTATTTTGGTAGGATTTTTAGAGTTCCAGAAGTTTGCGTTAGTTACAGATTGCTACAGACTGTTCTGTTTTTGATAGATTCTGTTTTTCGTGTGTTGTTTGCTTATTTTGATGCATCTATGGCTAGTAAAATAGTTTATAAACCATAGAGAAGTTGGAATACAGTAGGTTTAACACCAAAGTAAATAAAGAATGAGTTCATTACAGTAACTTATGTGGTGGTTTTTTTTCTGTCACTAACGGAGCTTATAAGATTTCCTGTTGAGTTTTGTGTTGTGAAGTTTTGAAGTTTTGGGTAAGCTTTTATGGACTATGGAATAAGGAGTGGCAAGAGCCTAAGCTCGGGGATGCCCATGGATCCCCAAGATATTCAAGGATAGCCAAAAGCCTAAGCTTGGGGATGCCCCGGGAAGGCATCCCCTCTTTCGTCTTTGTTCATTGGTAACTTTACTTGGAGCTATATTTTTATTCGCCACATGATATGTGTTTTGCTTGGAGCATCGTGTATTATATTAGTCTTTGCTTTTTAGTTTACCACAATCATCCTTGATGTACACACCTTTTGGGAGAAGCCCACTTGATTAGAATTTGCTAGAATACTCTATGTGCTTCCCTTATATCTTTTAGAGCACGACGGTGCCTTAATTTTAAAGAAATTGCTAGTCTCTCATGCTTCACTTATATTATTTTGAGAGTCTTTTAGAACAGCATGGTATTTGCTATGGTTACAAATTTGGTCCTAGAATGATGAGCATCCAAGTTGGGTATAACAAAAACTACCATAGAAAGTGAATTGGATGCTATGATCAATTTGATACTTGATAATTGTTTTGAGATATGGAGGTAGTGATATTAAAGTCATGCTAGTTGGGCTGATTATGAAAAATGCTTGTGTTGAGGTTTGTGATTCCCTTAGCATGCACATGTGGTGAACCGCTTTATGATGAAGTTGGAGCACAATTTTATTTATTAATTGTCTTCGTTATGAGTGGCGGTCGGGGATGAGTGATGTTCTTTTCCTACCAATCTATCCCCCTAGGAGCATGCGCGTAGTGCTTTGTTTTTTGATGACTTGTAGATTTTTGCAATAAGTACATGAGTTCTTTTGACTAATGTTGAGTCCATGGATTATACACACTCTCACCCTTCCACCATTGCTAGCCTTTCTTGTGCCGCGCAACTTTCGCCGGCACCATACACCCACCATATACCTTCCTTAAAACGGCCGCCATACCTAGCTATTATGCCATTTCCATAGCCATTCTGAGATATATTGCCATGCAACTTTCCACCGTTTCGTTCATATGATACGCATTACTTTTGTCATATTGCTCCTTGCATGATCATGTAGTTGACATCGTATTTGTGGCAAGGCTACCTTCATAATTTTCATACATGTCGCTCTTGATTCATTGCATATCCCGGTACACCGCCGGAGGCATTCATATAGAGTCATATCTTGTTCTAACTTGGAGTTGTAATTCTTGAGTTGTAAATCCATAAAAGTGTGATGATCTTCATTATTAGAGCATTGTCCCAGTGAGGAAAGGATGATGGAGACTATGATTCCCCCACAAGTCGGGATGAGACTTCGGACTTTACAAAAAAGAAAAAAAAGACAAAGGCCAAAAAGAAAAAAAAGAAAGGCCTAAGAAAAAAAAGAAAAAAAAGAAAGAGAAAAGAAAAAATAATAAAATGAGAGAAAAAGAGAGAAGGGACAATGCTACTATCTCTTTTTCCACAATTGTGCTTCAAAGTAGCACCATGATCTTCATGATAGAGAGTCTCATATGTTGTCACTTTCATATACTAGTGGGAATTTTTCATTATATAACTTGGGTTGTATATTCTAATGATGGGTTCCTCAAAATGCCCTAGGTCTTCGTGAGCAAGCAAGTTGGATGCACACCCACTTAGTTTCTCTTGTTGAGCTTTCATATATTTAAAGCTCTAGTGCATCCGTTGCATGGCAATCCCTACTCACTCACATTGATATCTATTAATGGGCATCTCCATAGCCCGTTGATACGCCTAGTTGATGTGAGACTATCTTCTCCTTTTTGTCTTCTCCACAACCACCATTCTATTCCACATATAGTGCGTTGTCCATGGCTCATGCTCATTTATTGCGTGAAAGTTGAAAAAGTTTGAGATTATTAAAGTATGAAACAATTGCTTGGCTTGTCATCGGGGTTGTGCATGATTAAATACTTTGCGTGATGAAGATAGAGCAATAGCCAGACTATATGATTTTGAAGGGATAACTTTCTTTGGCCATGCTATTTTGAGAAGACATGATTACTTTGATTAGTATGCTTGAAGTATCACCATTTCTTTTGTCAATATGAACTTTTATTTTGAATCATTTGGATGTGAACATTCATGCCACAATTACAAAATTACATTGAGAATTATGTTAGGTACCATTCCACACCAAAAATTATGTTTTTATCATTTACCTACTCGAGGACGAGCAGGAATAAAGCTTGGGGATGCTTGATACGTCTCCAACGTATCTATAATTTTTGATTGTTCCATGTTGTTATATTACCCCTTTTGGATGTTTATGGGCTTTATTTTACACATTTATATCATTTTTGGGACTAACCTACTAACCAGAAGCCCAGCCCGTAGTGCTATTTTTTTTGCCTATTTCAGTATTTCGAAGAAAAGGAATATCAAACGGAGTCCAAATGGAATGAAACCTTCGGGAGCATGATTTTTGGAACGAACGTGATCCAGAGGACTTGGAGTGCAAGTCAAGAAGCAGCCAAGGCATCCACGAGAGGGTAGGGCACCCCCCCTATAGGGTGCGCTACGCTGTCTCGTGGGCCCCTCGGGCGGCCACCGACGTACTTCTTCCTCCTATATAAGCCTACGTACCCTAAAAACATCCAGGGAGCCAAAGAAACACAATTCCCACCACCATAACCTTTTGTATCCGCGAGATCCCATCTTGGAGCCTTTGCCGGTGCTTCGTCGGAGGGGGAATCGACCACGGAGGGCTTCTACATCAACACCATAGCACCTTCGATGAGTTGTGAGTAGTTTACCACAGACCTTCAGGTCCATAGTTATTAGCTAGATGGCTTCTTCTCTCTTTTTGGATCTCAATACAATGTTCTCCCCATCTCTTGTGGAGATCTATTCGATGTACACTCTTTTTGCGGTGTGTTTGTCGAGATCCGATGAATTGTGGGTTTATGATCAAGTTTATCTATGAGAAATATTTGAATCTCCTTTGAATTCTTTTATGTATGATTGAGTTATATTTTCAAGTCTCTTTGAATTATCAGTTTGGTTTTGCCTACTAGATTGATCTTTCTTGCCATGGGAGAAGTGCTTAGCTTTGGGTTCAATCTTGCGGTGTCCTTACCCAGTGACAGAAAGGGTTGCAAGGCACGTATTGTATTGTTTCCATTGAGGATAAAACGATGGGGTTTATATCATATTGCATGAGTTTATCCCTCTACATCATGTCATCTTGCTTAAGGTGTTACTCCGTTCTTATGAACTTAATACTCTAGATGCAGGCAGGAGTCGGTAGATGTGTGGAGTAATAGTAGTAGATTTAGGCAGGAGTCGGTCTACTTGTCACGAACGTGATGCCTATATACATGATCATGCCTAGATAATCTCATAACTATTCGCTTTTCTATCAATTGCTCGACAGTAATTTGTTCACCCACCGTAATTCTTATGCTATCTCGAGAGAATCCTATAGTGAAACCTATGGCCTCCTGGTCTATTTTTTATCATATTTGCTTTCAATCTAATTTTATTTGCATCTTTACTTTTTCCATATATATTATAAAATACCAAAAATATATTTATCTTATCATTCTATCTCTATTAGATCTCACTTTCGCAAGTGGTCGTGAAGGGATTAACAACCCCTTTATTGCGTTGGTTGCGAGTTCTTTGTTTGTTTGTGTAGGTGTGTGGGACTTTTGAGGAGCCTCCTACTGGATTGATACCTTGGTTCTCAAAAACTAAGGGAAATACTTACGCCACTATTGCTGCATCACCCTTTCCTCTTCAAGGAAAACCAATGCAAGCTCAAGACATAGCAAATAGTAGCAGTGCGAGCGAGCGAGCGAGAGACGGAGCAGCAGCAGCAGATCCGGCTGGTATGGACGCTGCCGCCGAAGGGGCCTCGCACTGGGGGAGAGCCGCCGTGGAGATGTCTCCCGTGGAGCCGGCTTCAAGGTTGCCTCTCCATGGGGGTGCGGGATGGAGTACCGTCGGTGCCGAGAGGTCGAGTTAAGGAGAAGGTGCGATGCGATGAGTGTAAAACCTCTTTGGTGGCGCCGAGTAGGCCTCAGCTTCATCTGAGGAGTCGGTGAGGATGTTGCGGTTTTGGTGGAGCAGGTTAAGGCGGCGTTATGGGGATGGAGCAGCCGCGATAGACAAGGCGATCATCGGAGCAGCACCTTGGAGGTGGAGGACGGGGCGCCTGAACCGGCGGTATGGCGAGATGGACGATGGATCCTCATCCGGGGAGGTGGACGAGGGATGTCGAGCTGTTGCGGTGGACGACGTCGTCGGGGAAGAGGCTCCGGCTGGGCAGCGGTGACGTGGCGGACGGAGGAGGGTGGGGTTTTGCGGCTGGAGCGGAGAGGTTATGGCGGCCTGGGATTTCGACTGGCGAAAAGGGGGCAATGGGAGGGTGTGAAGCATGACTTAGGGACGCGCTTGTCCAAAATGTAGGGTGTGTTACAAAAGTACCCCCCACAAATTCGAACTAGCGGCCCTTTCGGCTCACGGTTAGAAGGAGGATTTCGCATGTCGGGATTTGGCAGCTGGAGGGAGTTTTCGCGCGCGTTGTAATTTCGGGATAGCAAGGCGCGGGTTGTGAAGGCGCCAGTTTTGGGAGCACGATATCTGAATTTTCGGGATATAACAAGACGCGGGTTGAATTTTAGGGACAAGCCTAACGTGTAGTAATATTGTACTTGTACGTACCAAATCAATTCGCACTTCCCTCAACCAAAAAGAAAACGAAAAAAATAAAACTATTCACACCACACAAAGAGAGAGTCTTGCCCCGTTTTACCATACAAATGCTATTCAACGCTACTCCCTCCTTCCATCTATATAGGGCCTAATGCGTTTTTCAATGCTAACTTTGACCAAATATTAGAGCAATGATATATGACATGCAACTTACACAAAGCACACCGTTAAATTCGTCTCTGAAAGGTTCTTTCAATGATATAATTTTCACATTGTGCATGTCATGTACTATTAATCTTGTCAATAGTCAAAGGCGGTCTTAAAAATCTCATTACGCCCTATATAGATGGAAGGAGGGAGTATGAATCCATGTTATGTCCGATTAATTTTTTTCGCTTGCAGTATAATGCATGTAACCTACTCATACCAACATTTTAGTGCATTCCAACTGTCTATACTACCGGTGCAATTCGAACTAAATTTGAATTCGTTTCTCTATTTCAATAAGAATCTACAATCATGATTGTTGCCAACTTCAACCATCATAGTTTCCTTGCTATCCACCATATATAAATCAGATGGCCTATAATGCAGGATGGCAGGCACACCATCATCAACAACTCCGTTTTTTATAAGAGTAGAGATAAAATATATTAAATGTAGTATAACATGTTCACAACCACACCATGTGTATCACCGTTATATATATTCACACATGCGTCGGTTTAAAACACTATGATAAATTCTTCAAATATCCGAATTCGCTTTTTATAATGAAGTATATAGGATCTCTATTTGTCTTTTACACCCACACAACCCTCTTATCCTTGTAGCTAGCGCTAACTTTCTCTTGTGCATGCACACGCCTGCATCCCTCTCACCCTCCCTCAGCATTCTCTAGCTCCATCGTGCAAATTCGTCTTTTCACTTTAGGTCGTTCCCCCACGGTGTGTGTAGGCCCCCCAGCTCCTTCTTTACGGCACAAATCAATGGATATGCCTCTCTAGCCAGGTGTGCATAGCACAAACACAACCTTCCCCTCTTCCCTTGTTACCGTCCATGCGTCACTCCCACCACTCTTTTCATCATTCTCGTACTCGCACACTCCTTCCCCCTCGATATAGTATGCCTCTCGTACCACCTCCTAGATGCATCCCTCTTTCTCTCTATCCTTCTCCCCGTGCCTCATTTGCTTCTAACACACACATGCATGTATACCGATCGATCTCCCAACATATACCTAGATCGACTTTAACTACCCCCCCCCCAATCGATCGACGTACCTCACAAGTTATGTCTCTCCTTTCTCTAACAAAGGGCAATTGATCTTCCTATGTAGTTATGTCTGCTTACACAGCCACATCGTCCCCCCTCATCATTCGTGCATGCCTCCTGACCCGTCTCTCACACGCACGTGCACAGACAACAAGCAGCCATCTCCTCTCTTATTGATATTGTGGGCGTGCCCTCCATTTGGCTAGCAAGCCTATCCCACCATTTGTTAGAAGCAACTCCACTACCAACCCCTCCAACACTCTAGCTCTGTCTCTCTCCCAACCTTATTCCTCTCATGCACATATGCATGGATGCCGATCGATCTCCCTTAATACATGAGGCAGATCGATCTCCTTAATACATGAGGTAGGCCTCTCTCCACCTCCACACATATAGGAGCCATTGTACCTCTATAGTTAATTGGACCTCCCTCTTCCCCCACCACACACCAATAGTCTAGCGCTGCAGGTAGGTATCCATGCCACAGAGACAAACTGCACATGTCCCCTCTCACGTTCCAGTAGGCCAGCCACTGTATATCTTTGACGTGGGCAAACACAAATTCGATGGAACTCTTTATCGATCGCGCGTGCAGACACACACACATCATACCTCTCTTCGATTCTATGGACACCTCAAGCCGATGATACCTCCACTCTCTTCTCGTGGATCGCCCCCTCTATATATATGTTATATCCAGGACTCTATTTCACACGAATTGCATATGTTACATTTTTTG